>NW_006922351.1:912622-932489 GCF_000298275.1 Orycteropus afer afer
ATACATTTAAGGTACAAAATGAAGTATGTTCTCTACCAAAAGTATAACTCAATTTAAAATCAAATACAAAAAGAAATCTGGACAATTTCCAAGTATTTTAAAATCAAACAAAAACATTTCTAAATAACTCATGAGGAAAATTAAAAAAAAAAAAAGAAAAAAAGGAACAACACAAGGAAGATTGGAAAAATATTTTGACCTGAATGAAACCAAAAATGCAAACATATAAAAATTTGTTGTGTAAAGCTAAATTAGTTGAAGATAATTTTTAATTTTAAATGCTTATATCAATAAAATAAGGTCTTAAATCAATAACCTAAACTTACATATTACCAAACTACAAAAGCAGTTAAAATAAAAAAAAAATAAAATAAAAATAAAAAAAGAGGAAATAATAGAGTCAAGCATAAATCAATGAAATCAATGAAGTAGAAAAACAAAAATAATACAAAACAGTTGATGAATTCATGTTTGTATTTTCAGAAGAACAGCACAATGGAATAGTCTTAACTAAGATATGTGCCAAAGAAAAATGAAAGAGAGGAAAAGTCAATTGTCATAATGAAAAATGAAACAAGGGACATCACTACAAACTGTACACAAATTAAAAACATTGTAAGGGGATATTAAGTAACATTTATGGCAACAAATCAGGCAATTTAGATGAAATAAGTAACATTTTAAAGAAAAAACTGGCAATAAAATATAGAAAATTTATATGGAACTATAAAAAGTAAATAAATTTTATATTTGATTTAAAAATATTGCCATTAAAAAAAAACAGGATCAGATGCCTACATTGATGAATATTAGAAAAAAAATTAAAGAAGAAATAATACTAATTCTTTACAAACTGTAGGGGAGGAAGAAACATGTTCCATGAGGCTAGTATTATCCTGACATGAAGCCAGACAAAGACATAAGAAAATAAAATGACAGACTATGAGGCATCATGAAAATATATGTTAAAAAACAAAAACAAAACAAAACAAAAAAACCCTTAATATAATGCTAACAAGTAGATTCTAGTAGATTATTAACATATATTATATTATGACCTAGTAGGATTTGTCTCAATGATGTAAGGTTGATTTATATCTGATAAAACAATTAATGTACTTTAACATATTAATAGTATAAACCAGGAGTTCATAAATTTTCACTGTAATATTCCAGATAGTAAATATTTTAAGCTTAGCAGTTCATGTGACCATTTTTGTAACTATTCAACTCTGCTGAGCAAACCAATTATCATGACTGTGCTACATTAAATATGTATGTATGAAAACATGTAGCAGACTGGATTTGACACGTGTAATTTTGAGAGCTCTGGTGATGTAGTGGTTAAGAGCTCCACTGCTAACAAAAAGGTGGGTGACTCAAATGTGCATGCATGAGCTGCTCCTTGGGAGAGAGTCGTAGCAGTCCACTTCCATAAAAATTATACCCTTGGGCAACCTATGGTGCAGCTGAATCAGAATTGACTTGAAGGCAATGGGATTGCTTTAAAGAGCTCTGGTAGAACCCTTGTTGGGGCATTCAGCTGCTAATGAAAAGGACTGTAGTTGGAACCCATGAGTAGCTCTGGAGGAGAAAGATGAGGCAGTTTGCTTCCAAAGATTTACAGCCTTGGGAACCATTTGGAGAAGTTCTACTCTATTAGTGACAATTGACTCAGTGGCAATGGGTTAGGTTTTTGGAACATAATTTCCCAACTCCTGGAGTAAAGAACAAACCATATTGATCATCTAAATAGACAGAAAAAGTGTTTGGCAGAATTCAATGCCCTGTTATAATAAAAACTATCAAAAAGTTCGGAAAAAATAATGGGCATGTGTGAAAAACCCACAGTTGGTATGATGATAAATGATAAAAGACTGAGTCCTTTTTCTCTAAGTTTAAGAACCAGGCAATGATCCAGACTCCCACCACTTTTATTTAAAGGCACTAGTTGTTCTAGCCAATGAATTTATATAATAACATATATAAATTTATACAATAACAACAACAACATATATATATAAATACACACACACACACACACACACACCCCTACACACTTAGTCATCCTGATTTTGACCTAAACAGTCTTATTCTTAGACATAAGATTTATCTATAGAGAATATTCCAAGTAATCAGAAACAAAAGCAAGCAAACACACACCTACCAGAACTAGTAAACAAGTTCTAGTGTAGCTAGGTCACAAGATACAGAACAAAACACAAAAAATTTAAAACACATATATCACAAAAAACAAACAGAAAAGATGTGTAATCAGAATAAGATATTCAAATGGTGCCTTGGTTTCTGCTCACTCTCCTACACATTACTAGTTGTTGTTGTTATGTGCCGTCAAGTCAGACCTGACTCATAGTGACCCACGTTGGTTTTCAGAGGTGGTATCACTACAGAAGTAGGTTGCCCAATTTCCCTTCCAAGGAGTGGCTGGTAGATTTGAACTGCCAGCCTTCTGGTAAGCAGTCAAGTGCCTTAGGCACTATGCTACCAGAGCTCCTACACACTACTAGAGGAAACAATAATATACTGACCATTTTATATATATATATATATATATTTATACATACATACATATCTTATATATGTATGTTGCCTAAGGATATGGTACAACTTTTGAAAAGCACCAACTACCTGTTATGACACCCTAGAGCTCTGGTGGCATAGTGACTAAGCCATTTGACTGCTAACCAGTCACATTATCACATGATGATGGTGATGAGCTGGTTCCCTGAGTTTGGCTAAGCTGAAAATTTAGCTGTCCACTGAGTTACCGAAGCTGTTCAATCTCAGCATCAGAGGAGGAATGTGGTCATGTAGGGGACAGAAGTCAAGTTCATTCTCATATTTCTAGCCAATACTTTCCTAAATTGGACTGATTCTTGGGTTGTTGCTATTTTTAACTTTATAGACTGGCAGATCAAGGAGAAACTTTTTCTGACTGTGAAACACGAAAACAAATCACAGCTGTGGATCAAACCAGCTGTATGTGGTTGTAGTTGTCCACAGTAAATGCCCATTCTCTTATGAAATCAACTAGAATCAAGCTGATGATAGAGCCTACACTGCCTAGATTGCCACCATTTCTACCTGGGTCCATCATCATACAGAACATGGAAGCACACTACTTACCTTCAATAAAATCCCTGGACATAAGGGTTGGGTGGGTTCACTTTGTTATCAACAATTTGCATGAGATGTCATGCATCATTACTGGGAACATTAAATGCATCCCTAGGTGACTCCAATGAGGATTCCACAAGACATCTATAAACTTGTGTCAATATTCTCCTTGACTTTGCCCACCATGATTTTTGCCCACCTTTTGCTTTTGGTGATTTTGATTTGTTTCTTTTCACTATAATAAACCCTAGCCATACGTATAAAATATTTTCTGAATTCTGTGAGTCCTTCTAACAAATCATTTAGCCTGAGGATAATATTGGAGTCCACTACACAATCTGTCATTCCTTGCCAGATAGCTCTGACCACAATTGGATCATTATTTCATTTAAATTTACTGAAAAGTTGATAGAAAATCTCAGGGGATAGCCCCAACTTATGTACCTCCATGCAAAACTCCTGTTAACACTTCTACATGTTTTATACTCTCTGTCCTATAGGTATCACTAATAATTTCATGTAACAGAGCAATGTCACCTACCTTGTGGCATGGATGACAGGTAAGGTTGGGCAGACTGTTCTCAGACACCTTCCAAATAAGAACTAAACTCAATTATTTAACTGTGAACCCTAAAGACTAACAGTTTGTCAAGCGTTCACCTTGGAGGCAATGTCAATCTGTGTTAACTGCGGTATATCCCCACTGTGAGGCTCCAAAAATTGTGCAAAGCAGAGGAAACATGGACACCCCTTCAACTACACTTCTTTGTGTTGCTTTGGTGTTGTATCCATGTATAAACTTTACACCCTTCCCAAAACAGGACGGCTTCACCATAAGAGTGGTCATAAGAAACCTTCAAATGTTTAAGGTAACAACACCAATAGATCTTGTAGCCCTCAGATGACTGTAGAGATCCCTCAGAAGCATAACTGACACATTATTTGTGAGGACTCTTTGGCCATTTATTTCTACAAATGTTAGATGCTATCCAGTTGGCTCCAATTCATAGAGACCCTATGTACAGCAGAATGAAACACTGCCCTTTCCTGCACCGTAGTCAAAGTGCTTGCTATGCTTGAGCTAATCTTTGTGCCCTCTGTGTCAACCCATCTTATTGTGGGTCTTCCTCTCTGTCATTGACCCTCTACTTTACCAAGCATGATATCCTTCTCCAGAGACTTACCCTTCTGACAACACGACCAAAATAGGTACAGTGAAGTCTGGCCATTCTGACTTCCAAGGAGTATTCCAGATGCAATTCTTCCAGGACAGATTTGTTCATTCTTTGAGCAGTCCATGGCATTTTCAGTATTCTTCACAAACACTGTGATTCAAAGGCATCAACTCTTCTTTGATTTTCCTTATTCATTGCAGCTTTCAAATGCATATGAAGCAATTGAAAATGCCATGGCTTGGGGAATTAGGTGCACTGTAGCCTTCAAAGTGATCCCTTGCTTTAATACTTTAAAGAGGTCTTTTGCAGCAGATTTTCCAGGTGCAATATGATGTCTGGTTTGTTGTCTGATGTTTCCTTGGGTGTTGATTGTGGATTCACGTAAAATATAATCCCCGACAACTTCAATCATTTCTCTGTTTATCATGATGTTGCATATTGCTCCAGCTAAGAGAATTTTTGTTTTCTTTATGTTGAGGTGTAATCCATACTGAAGACTGTAGTCTTTGATCTTTATCAGTAAGTGCTTTAAGTCATCTTCACTTTTAGCAAGCAAATTTGTGTCATCTGTATGTTGCAGGTTGTTGATGGGTCTTCCTCCAATCCTGATGCCGAATTCCTTGGCATATAGTGTAGCTTCTAAGATTATTTACTCAGCCTACAGATGTAATAAGTATGGTGAAAGGATACAAGCCTGATGCACATCCTTCCTGATTTTAAATCATGAAGTAGCCACTTGTTCTGTTTAAAAGGCAGCATCTTGGACTCTGTATGGGTTCTGCATGAGTACAATTAAGCATTTCCATTCTTTGCAATGTTATTCATAATTTGTTATGATCCACAGAATTGAATGCCTTTTCATAGTCAATAAAACACAAGTAAACATTTTTCTGGTATCCTTTGCATTCAGACAAGATCCATCTGACATCAGCTATGATATCTCTCATTCCTCCTTCTATTCTGAATCTACGTTGAATTTCTTGTAGTTTCCTGCCAATACACTGCTACAACTTTTTTGAATTTGCTTCAGTAAAATTTTACTTGTGTATAATATCAATAATAGTATTTGATAGTTTCCATATTTTGTTGGAGCACCTTTCTTTGGAATGGGCACAAGTATTGATCTTTTCCATTTAGTTGGCCAGGTAGCTATCTCCCAAATGTCTTGGCATAAACAAGTAAGTGCCTCCAGTGCTGCATCCATTTGTTGAAACATCTCAGTGAGTATTCTGTCAGTTCCTGGACCCTTTATTTTTTTTTTTTTTGCCAATTCCTTTAGCCCAGTTTTGGCTTCTTCTTTAGTTCTTGATCATCTATTACCTCCTGAAATAGTTGAACATCAACCAATTCTTTTTGATGCATCTTCTATTGATTCTTCCTGCATCGTTCAATATGTTCAAAATGTTGTTGTTGTTGTTATTATGTGTCATCAAGTCATCTCTGATTCATAGCTTCCTTATATCCAACAGAACAAAACACCACCCAGTCCTGTGCCAGACTCATGATCCATACTATATTTGAGCCCATCACTGCAGCCACTATGTCAATGCATCTTGCTCAGGGTCTTCTCCTTTTTCATTAACCCTCCACTTTGCCAAACACAACATCTTTCTCCAGAGAATGGTCCCTTTTGATAACATCACCAAAGTAGTCTGACAATTCTCGCTTCCAAGGAGCACTCCTGCTGCACTTCTTCCAGGACAGATTTGTTACTTCTTTTAGCACTCCACAATACTTTCAGAATTCTTCACCAACACAACAACTCAAAAGCATCAACTCTTCTTCAGTCTTCCTTATTCATTGTCCAGCTCTCACAAGCATATGAGACAACTGAAAATACCATGGCTTGTGTCAGGCACATCTTAGTCTTCAAGGAGACATCTGTGCTCTTTAGCACTTGGAAGAGATCTTTTGCAGTCAATTTGCCCAGTGCTATATGTCACCTGATGTCTTGACTGTGGCTTCCATTGGTGTTGATTGTAGAACCAAGTAATATGAAGTTTTTGACAACTTCAATCTTTTCTCCATTTATCATGATTTTGCTTGTGGGTCCAGTTGTGAGGATTTTTGTTTTCTTTATATTGAGATGTATCTGATACTGCAGACTGTAGTCTTCAGCCTTCGTCAGTAAGTGCTCCAAGTCTTCCTCACTTTCAGCAAACAAAGATGTGTTGTCTGTGTATCTCAGGTTGTTAATGAGTCTTCCTCTAATCCTGATGCAATGTTCTTCTTCATATAGCCCAACTTCTCAGCTTATTTGCTCAGGATACAGATAGAATAAGTATAGTGAAAGGATACAACCATGATGCACTCCCTTACTGATTTTAAACCATGCAGTATCCCCTTGTTCTGTTTGAATGACAGCCTTCTGGTCTATGTATAGGTTTCTCATGAAAACAATCAAGCATTCTGGAATTTCCATTCTTCTCAATGTTATCCACAATTTGCAATGATCCACACAACCAAATGGTTTTGCATAGTCAATAAAACATAAGTAAACATCTTTCTGGTATTTTTTGCTTTCAGTCAAGATCCACCTGACATCAGCTATGATATCCCTCACTCCATGTCCCCTTCTGAATCCAGCTTGCGTTTCTGGAAGTTCTCTGTCAATATACTGCTGAAAACATTTTTGAATTATCTTCAGTAAGATTTTGCTTGTGTGTGATATCAATGATACTGTTCAATAATTTACACACTGTGTGGGATCACCTTTCTTTGGAATAGGCCTAAATATGGATCTTTTCCAGTCAGTTGGCCAGGTAGCTGTTTTTCAAATTTCTTGGCATAGCCACGTAAGTGCCTCCAGCATGACATCCTTTGGTGAAACATCTCAGTGGGTGTTCCTGGAGCCTTGTTTGTTGCCAATTCCTTCAGTGCAGCTTCAACGTCTTCCTTCAATACCACTGGTTCTTGATCATTTACCATCTCCTGAAATGGATGATCATCTACCAGTTATTTTGGTATAGTGACCCTGTGTATTCCATCCATCTTCTTTTGATGTTATCTGCATCATTCAGCATATTCCCCATAGAATCTTTCAATATTGCAATTCGAGACTTAATTTTTTTCTTCAGTTCTTTCAGCTTGAGAAATGACAAGCGTGTTCTTCCCTTTTCATTTTCTAACTCCAGTTCTTTGCACATTTCATTACATTATAATAATTGCCTTTGTCTTCTCAAGATGCTCTCTCAAATCTTCTGTTCAGCTTGTTTATCTTGTTCATTCTTCCATTTGCTTTAGCTACTCTCCATTCATAGGCAATTTCAGTGTCTCTTCTGACATCCATTTTGATCTTGTCTTCCTTTCCTGTCTTTTTAATGACCTTTTGGGTTTTTTTCATGGATGATCCTCTTCATGTCATCCCACAATTCCTCTGGCTTTTGGTCATTGGTGTTCAGTGCATCAAAACTACTTTTCAGATGGTATCTGAATTTAGGAGGGATATAATCAAGGTCATATTTTGGCTCTCGTGGACTTCTTTTAATTGCTTACAGCTTCAACTTGAACTTGGATATGAACAGTTGATGGTCTGTTCCTCAATCAGCTCCTGGCCTTGTTTTGGCTGAAGATATTTAGCTTCTTCATTACCTCTTCTCACAGATATAGTCAATCTGATGCCCGTGTACTCTGTCTGGTGAAGACCACATGTATAGCTGCCATTTGTGTTGTTGAAAAAAGATGTTTACGATGAATAAGCAGTTGGTCTTGCGAAGTCAATCATGTGATCTCCAGCATTATTTCTATCTCCAAGGCCAAATATTCCAACTATCTGTGATTCTTCTTTGTTTTCAAATTTTGCATTCCAATCACTAGCATTAATTAGCATATCTTGATTGCAAGATGTGCAAGATGGTCAATTTCAGATTGCAGAAGTCAGTAAAATCTTCAATTTCCTCACCTTTAGGTTTGGTGGTTGATGCGTAATTTTGAACAATAATAGTTGTGGTACTCATGCTTGTGTCAACTTGGCTGGGCCTGGTGGAATAGATGGGCAGCTGGTGGTAGTTATTCCCCATGATGAGACTGGCAATCAACTCCATGGTGGGATCTACCACAAGCAACTGAATAGCTCCTTTTGGGATGTGGTCTGCTTCCTGTATGCAAGGAGAAGCCTTGGGAATGGTATCTAGCCTATGGCATGGTTGGACCCTGCATATAGCTGTGTCATTGCTCAACAGCCTGCTATGCTCTACTGATCTTGGGAATGACAATGGACTTAAGTTAATGGCCTGCTGTGTGGTTTGGTAACACCAGAACTGTGTCTTTTTACTTGTCAATCTTGGGGCTTCTCAGCCTCAGCAGCCAGCAGCTGTCTGAGTGAAGAAAAGCCTCTAGCTTCAGTGGGCCAGGAGCCAGAGGTAGAGCTTGACCCCAAGGTTGAGGGGCTTTAACCCAGCCCCTAGAGCCAGGCACTTTGAACTTGGACTTAAGCCTCCAAATTGTAAGAATAAACTCCTGTTTGTTAAGTCCATCCCATTTGTGGTATATTTCTTGTCAGAGCGGCACTAGGTACCCAGAACAGTAGTACTAACTGGTCTTCCTCATAGATGTATGGATATTCTCCTATCACTGACAGCATTGTACTTCAGGATATATCTTTATACATTCTTTGTTTTATGAATGTCATGCCATTCTTCTTGAGTTTGCCATTCCTGCCATAGTAGATCATATGATCATCTGATTCAAAGTGGGTAAACCAGTCTATTTCTGCTCACTAATGCCTAGGCTTGGGAGCTCTGGTAGCATAGTGGCTAAGACACTTGCCTGCTAACCAGACGGCTGGCGGTTCAAACCCACCAGCCACCCCTCGGAAGGAAAGTTGGGCAATCCTACTTCCGTAGTGATACTGCCTCGGAAACCCAAGGAGGGGTCGCTATGAGTCAGGGTCGACTCAACGGCACATAACAACAACACAACAACAATGCCTAGGATATTGATCTTTATGTGTTCTATTTCATTTTTGACAACTTCCAATTTTCCTAGATTCATACTTCATATATTCCGTGTTCTGATTATTAATGGATGTTTGCAGCTGTTTCTTCTCATTTTGAGCTGTGCCACATCAGCAAATCAAGGTCCCTAAAACTTTACTCTAGTGACATCATTAAGGTCAGCTCTACTCTGAGGAGGCAGTTATTCTCCAGTCATACTTTGAGTGCCTTCCAACCTGAGGGGCTCATCTTTCACCACTATATCACACAGTGTTTCAGGGGTATTCATAAACTTTCCCAGTAATATGCCAGACAGCATTTCACTACTATTTATAAGGTTTTCACCGGCCAATTCTCTGAGAAGTGGATGAAATCTTCCTTCTTCTGAGTCTGCCTTAGCCTAGAAGCTCCACTGAAACCTGTCCACCTTGGTAACCCTGTTGTATTTCAAACACTGGTGGGATAGCCTCCAGCCTCACAGCAACACTTAAGCCACCCCAGTGCAAAAAACTGACAGACAATTTTTGTCTCCCTTTGTTATTCCAAACTGCTCTGCTCATTTTCTGGTCTCCTGCATCTTGCTCCCATACCTATTCTGCCCCCAGGGCATTCCATGCACACAAACACCTGTCTCCTGCTGGTCTCAGGCTGGGACTTCAAATCTTTCAATTTTGCAACTTGATGGTTGAATTTTTTTCAGTTCTTTCAGCATGATAAAAACTGAGCATGTTCTTCCCTTTTGGTTTTCTCCACATTTCATTGTAATACTTTACTTTGTCTTCTCGAGCTGCTCTTTGAAATCTTCCGTTCAGATCTTTTATCTTGCTATTTTTTTCCATTCACTTTCGCTATCTACATTTAAGAGCAAGTTTCAAAATCTCTCCTGACATCTATTGTGGTCTTTTCTTCCTTTCCTGTCTTTTTAATGACCTTTTCCTTACTTCATTGATGATGTTCTTGATGTCATTCCATAACTCATCTGCTCTTTTGTAATTGCTGTTCATCGATTCAAACCGATTCTTCAGATGTTCTGCAAATTCGGGTGGATATAATTAGGGTTACATTTCAACTTTCATGAAATTGTCTTAATTTTCTCCACCTCCAACTTGAACTTAAGCAATTGATGGTCTTTCCAACAGTCAACTCCTGGTCTTCTTTGACTGATGATATTGAGTATCTCCACCGTGTTATTTCATAAATGTAGTTGTTATAATTCCCATGTATTCCATCTGATGAGGTCCATATATACAGCCACTTTTTATGTTATTAGAGGCTCCAATGGCATGGTGCCTAAGCCATTTGAGTGTTAATCAGAAGGTTGATAATTCAAATCCACCAGCCACTCCACAGAAGGAAGACTGGGCAATCTACTTCCATAAAGATTTACTGCCTTGGAAACCCAATGGTGGTAACAATGAGTCACAATTGACTCTATGGCAGTGAGTTTGGTTTTTAATTTTTAGTTTTTGGATTATGTTATTGAAGAAAGGTATTTGCAATGAATAAGTCATTGGTCTTGCACAATCGTATCGTGCAATCTCCAGCACATTTATAACAGCAAGGCCATATTTTCCAATGACTGATGCATTGTCATTTCCAACTTTCATGATCTAATTACCTGTAATAATCATTACATCTTGATTACATATTTATATAATTTCAGACTATTCCATTTCATTTTACGCAACTTTTGATTTTCCTAGATTCATACTTTGTACATCTCATGTTCCAACTATTAATGAATGTTTGCCACTGTTTTTCTTCTTTTTTTCTTCCCCATTTTGTGTCATTCATCTCAGCAACTTAAGGTCTCAAAATCTTTACTTCATCCATGTCATTAAAGTCAACTCCATCTTGAAGAGGCACCTCTTCCCCAGTCTTCTTCTGAGTCCCTTCCAACCAGAAGTTGATAAAGTCTTCAATTTCTTCATATTTGGCTTTAGTGGTTGGTGTATAAGTTTGAATAATAGTATATTAACTGGTCTTCCTTGTAGGCATATGAATATGAATATCATCCAATCACTGACAGGATTGTACTTCATGGTAGATCTTGAAATTTTCTTTTTGATGATGAATGCAACACCATTCCTCTTTTATTTCTCATTCCCAACATAGTGGATTATATGATTGTCTGATTTTAAATGGCCAGGGCCAGTCCATGTCAGCTCACTAATCCCTAGGATATCAATCTTTAAATGTTCCATTTCATTTTACGCAACTTTTGATTTTCCTAGATTCATACTTTGTACATTTCATGTTCCAACTATTAATGAATGTTTGCCACTGTTTTTCTTTTTTTTTCTTCCCCATTTTGTGTCATTCATCTCAGCGACTTAAGGTCTCAAAATCTTTACTTCATCCATGTCATTAAAGTCAACTCCACCTTGAAGAGGCACCTCTTCCCCAGTCTTCTTCTGAGTCCCTTTGAACCTGAGGTACTCATCTTCTAGCAGTACATGATACAATGTTTAATGTATCTTTATGAAGACTTCCAGTAATATATTCCTAGTTTGTCTTGGTCTGGAAGCTCTGCTGAAACTTGTCCACCATTGTTGACCTTGCTGATATTTGAAATACTGGTGACATAGCCTCCAGCCTCACAGCAACATGCAAGCGACCACAATATGACAAACTGACTGACAAGTGATGGCTCTACTAATAGGACCATTCAATTAGAACAGGTGGTATAACATCCTTATTAGTCTATTACACCATTAATTAAATACTATACAAATAAATTGAATAGACATAGTACCAGTTTTTTGTTGGCCAGATTAAGATAGTGACCAGCAGATTGCTATACTCATGGAAAACATTATCAGAAGCAAAGACAGTGTAGAAACGCAGGCCAATATCATTAAGAGTCATTAAGAGGCAATTCTCCAAGGTTCTCTTCTGGCATCTTGGAAGCCAGTTACTATCAACACTTTGTTCTGGACTATATTTTTCATATTGCCTGTAAAGCTAACAGCCTTAGAAGATAGAATTAGCATCTTCCGCAACAAAAGGAAGATATGCATGCTAAAGACTATAAAATAATCTGGTTTCCTAAAATCAGGGCTCTTTTCCTATAATTCAATTTACTGCAATGCAGAGTATTTGTGCCCATCTGCATCTTGTTTTTGGGTGTGACACTCAGAAAAGAGAGGATGAAGTAAATATGACTAAGACAGCCTTTTGTGCCATAAGTAATAAAGGTTTTTGTCTATGATCCAGGAGTCTCATGTTTTCTGCAAACATTCATGAAAATAGAGCAGATTAATTTGCTTACATAAAATTAAGACAAAAAACCTCAGAATCTTCACTGTGACAACCAACAGAATACAGAAATTTTTCTTAGGATTCCCGGAATTATATTCTTCATGACTATTGTAGGAAAAAACATTGTCCTTGGATAATCTTAGCTAGTAAGTTTGACAAATTTGAAAATGCATAGGCTTTGGATTCAGAAATACCTGACTAGGAAACTCGGCATTGCTGCTTGTAAAATCACAATAATATCCATAATATAAGGCTATTTTTATTTATTTTTTTTAATGTAATGTTATTAATAAAGCCTTGTTCACTGAAAGCAATTTTTTTTTTTTTTTCTGTAAAGTTTCTTAAAGATTTGGGGAGTAATTGGAAAGATATATTAACAATTGGAGCTCATGGGACGTACTTTATAGTATGTATATTGTTGTTGTTGTTATGTGCCCTTGAGTCAGACCTGATTCACAATGACCCCTCCTTGGGTTTCGGAGGCAGTATCACTACGGAAGTAGATTGCCCCATCTTCCTTCCGAGGAGTGGCTCGTGGGTTTGAACCATCAGCCTTCTGGTTAGCAGTCAAGTGCCTTAGGCACTACACTACCAGAGCTCCCAGTATATATATAAAAGTCATAATTTTTATTAAACAAATTGAAAATCTCCAATAATCAAATGACATAAATGGCAGGTATAATACTATCATATAAAATAAATTATTATTGTTATTTTACTATGTATTCTTTTTGCATAGTTCTAAACTGTGTATTTTAGAAAATAGAGTATATGCAATTTTCTCTCTGAAGTAAGAACATCTAGATATGACTTTAGTGATTTTCAAGGGGAAAAAAAAAATAGCATCACAGGCCAAAAGCCTTGACTATTGAATTTTTGTTAAATCCATCATTTGAGTATATAAGTGGAATATTCATGGAGACTTTTCTTTTACCATCTGGATACTTGATGGATTTTTAAAAAGAGAAAATAACCAACCAATTTGACTAAAATAGAGAATAGGGTTGTATTTCAGGCCTGTATGGAGAGAAAATCTGTATGGAGAGGAAAAAAAAAAAAAATGTTTAAAAAAAAAAAAATCATTCTTGCATTAAAAAATTCCATTAATTATGGTAATTATCAATGATTGGAACTCTTAAAACTTCAGCAAGACAAGTGGTGATGCTTAAACATGCTTTTTTCATATTTCAATTACTTAAATATAGCTATTGTTAAGAAATTAGTTGAATGTCATTAAGAAAATAACTTTAAGAAATCAATGTCATATGACAGACAAAATTGAGGAGTTTATAAAGGAAAGTGTGACCAAACATCATGATCTCAATCATTAATATAAATTAGTGAAAAAATAAAGAGAAATCTAGTTGGTAACTGACTTCAAATATAATTCTTTATTTCAATATTAAAATCACTAACATTTTTAGCTAATTGGAAATTGTAATAATGTAATTTAATTAATTCTTATGGATTGAAGATAGAGACCAAAGATCCAGTCAAAATACATTTTGTTAGGTAACTACTTTATGCCTGGCCATAATGTAATCAATCATCCCAGGTACAGAGAAAATGTGATAATGCGTCCAATTCTAGTTCTCCATTTGAATCATTATATGTCTATTCTAGAAAATCATAGGTACACTTCAGAATCATAGATAATCTGGCTTCAGAATTTGCAATCTAAAATCCTAACTCATTGTCATGGATTAGATCGTGCCCCCCCAAAATATGTGTCACCTTGGCAAGGCCATTATTCTCAGTTTTTTTACAGTTAAGTAATGATGTAATCATCTTCTATGATATGATCTGATGTGATTAGTCAAGAAGTTGTAAGAGGATTGATGTGGGATACCACCCTCAATCAGATCACACCTCTGATCAGATATCAATGAAATTTCCCTGGAGTGTGGCCTGTATCATCTTTTATCTTTGAAGAGATGAAAGAAGAGAGAAACAAGCAGAGAAGAGGGACCTCAGGACCTCCTAGAAATAAGAGTCATGAGTGGAGGAATGTCCTCTTTGGACCCAGGGTCCCTGTGCTGAAACCTTTCTATTCCCAGGGGAAGATTGATGCCAAGACACATGAAGACCTCCAAGGGATGCTAAGCCCATACTCACTGAAGGTGAGACAAGGACATTTTCCCAGAGCTGAGAGTAAGAGCCCTGAACTCAGATTTCTAACCTCTTAAACTGTGAGAGAATACATTTTTGTTTGTTAAAGCCATCTGTTTGTGGTGCTGCCATTACAGCAGCTCTAGATGACTAAGACACTCTTATTGGCTGAATATTTTTAACATTTCTTTTCACTAATATATTGATTAAAGAGTTCAAAATTGAGGAGACTTATTGTTGAAAGTATCTTATTCAAAGAGGTATCGTATAAAATTCATTTTTTGGGGAATATACTATAAAATTTAGTTAAAGATAATTGAAAACTTTAAAATATATTGTTATATTAAAAATGAAACACAAAGCTATGTATAACATCTCAACTTGTAAAATAAGGATAATCAGACAAAGAAAATCTGGCAAAGTACTATATATATGGGTAATGGAGTGGCAGGTGATTTTCATTGTATTCTTTGTGTTTTTCGATTTTTAAAATTTCAGCTACAAATGTTTCTTTTATAACTAAAAAGTATATATTTTAAAGAAAGCACTATTACATATGTCTTATGTCTCATTTCTTCAGATTCTTATCTTGTCAATTGGTTACTCAAATAATATAATTAATGTTAATATGGGAACATATTTAAGGCAGAATGTGGCAAATCAGATCACTTGGGTTTTAGTTTGAATTCACCATTCAACAGCTCTATGATTCTAAGGAAGAGCTCTGATGGATGATTCTAAGGGCCATAGAAACACAATCTTCCTTACTGAAAGTCAAGAAGACTTGAAGCACTTACTGATGAAGATCAAAGACTATAAACTTCTGTATGGATTACAACTCAACATAAAGAAAGCAAAAGTCTCCACAACTGAACTAATAAGCAACATTCTGATAAGCAAAGAATTTATTGAAATTATCTGAGATTTCATTTTACTTGTATCTGCAATCAACAACTATGGATGCAGCAGTCAAGAAATTAAATGACATTTTGCATTGAACAAATCTGTTGCAAAAGACTTCATTAAACTTTTCAAAAGTAAAGATGTCCCTTTGAGGACTAAAGAGCCTGATGTAAACTATGGTATTTCAGTCACACCATATGTATACAAAAGCTGGAAAGTGGATATGAAAAACTGAAGAGCAATCGAGCCTAACAAATTATGGTGTTGGCTAAGAATATTGAATATACCATGGACTGCCAGAAGATTGAACAAATCAGTCTTGGAAGAAGTGCAGCCAGAATGCTTCTTAGAAAGGAGGATGTAGAGAATTCATCTCATGAAATTTGGATATATTAACAGGAAGAATCAGTCCCTGGAGAAGGTTATAATTCTAGGTAAAGTAGAGAATCAGCAAAAACGAGGAAGACTCTCAATAAGATGATTTAATACTGTGGCTGCACAATAGGCTCAAACACAGCAATGATTGTGAGGGAGGTGCAGGACTTGGCAGTGTTTCCTTCTGTTGTACTTATGGCCACTATGAGTCAGACAGACTAGATCGCACCTCACAACAACAACATGATCCTGAACAAAGGTTTTAGCAAATTTCATTTGTATTTTGAGGGATTTGACTGAGTGAACACTATAATCTTTTTCATCAATAAGAAAATTATTATTATTATTATTAAAATAGTTAAAACTTACAGAATGTCAGGCTCTTTTTTTTTTTTTTAAGCTCTGGTGGCATAATGTCTAAAGACATTTGACTGCTAAGCAGAAGACTGTCAGTTCAAACCCACCAGCCACTTCTCAGAAGGAAGACTGGGAAATCTACTTCTGTCTCTACAGAAGTATTGCATGGGAAGCCAAAGGAGGGGTTGGTCTAAATTGGAATCAACTCTACAGCCATGAGATTTTTGTTTTTTTGTTTGTTTTTTGGTTTTATGTATAGATATATGCACATGCAAACACGCACACAATATATATTTAAGTTTGACAATATCAACACAACATATTGCTGTCTTGTTGGACCCGACTTATAGTGACCCCTCCTTGGGTTTCTGAGGTGGTATCACTACAGAAGTAGATTGCCCAACCTTCCTTCTGAGGAGTGGCTTCTGGGTTTGAACCACCAGCCTTCTGGTTAGCAGCCAAATGCCTTAGGCACTATGCCACCAGAGCTCCCTTCACAATATCAAAGGCATCCTTATTATCCCCATTTTAGAGACAATGACTGTCAATTTGTCATACTGTGGTGGCTTGAATGTAGTTATGAAGCTGAAGTCTATGCTACAGGTATTTAAAATACCTGCTTGGTAACCCTTGGTGAACAGGTTTCAGTGGAGCTTTACGACTAAGACAGACTGGGAAGAACAACAGGGCCATCCACGTCTAAAAAGATTAGCTAGTGAAAACCTTATGAATTGCAGTGAAACATTGTCTGATATATTACTAGAAAACATTATGAATAGCCTTGGAACATTGTCTGGTATGGTGCTAGAATACAAGACACTCAGGTTGGAAAGCAATCAAAGTACTAATGGAGAAGAGCTCCTTCCTGATGTAGAGTTGAGCTTAATGACATGGATGTAGTAAAGCTTTCGGGACTGCAATTTGCTAATGGGCCATGACTCAAATTGGGAAGAAACAGCTGCAAACATCTATTAATAATCGGAACATGGCATGTATGAAGTATGATTTTGGGGAATTGGAAGTTGAGTAAAACGAAATGGAATTCATAGAGATTGATATCCTAGACATTTTTTGTTGTTGTTAGGTGCTGTCAAGTCATCTCTGACTCATAGCAACCATATGCACAGCAGAATGAAATACTGCCCAGTTCTGCACCAGCTCCATGATTCTTGCTATACTTGAGCCCATCACTGCTGCCACCATGTCATCCATCTCGTTGAGCACCTTCCCCTCTTTCACCAACTCCAACTTACCAAGCATGATATCGTTCTCCTGGGAATGGTCCCTTCTGATAACATGACCAAGGTATGTGAGATGAAGTCTGGCCATTCTCGCCTCCAAGGAGCATCCCTGCTACACTTCCTCCAGGGTAGACCTCTTAGTTCTTTTCTTAGTCAACGATATTTCAGCATTCTTCACCAACACCACACCTCAAAAGCATCAATTCTTCTTTGGTCTTCCTTTTTATTCATTGTCCAGCTCTCAAATCCATACAAGATGATTGAAAATGCCATAGCTTGTGTCAGGCACACCTTACTGCTCAAGGAGACATCTTTGTTCTCCAGCATTTGAAAGAGGTACTTTGCAGCCAATTTGCCTGGTGCTATATGTTGTCCGATGTCTTGACTGCTGCTTCCATTGACATGGATTGTAGAACCAAGCATGTGAAGTCTTTGAAAATTTCAATCTTTCTCCATTTATCATGATGATGCTTAAAGGTCCAGTTGTGAGGATTTTTGTTTTCTTTATATTGAGATGTATCCATACTGCAGACTGTATTCTTAAATCTTCATCAGTAAGTTCCTCAAGTCATCCTCACTTAGAGCAAGCAAAGTTGTGGCATCAGCATATCACAGGTGGTTAATGATTCTTCCTCTAATCCTGATGCTATGTTTTTCTTCATATAGTCCAGCTTCTGGGATCATTTACTCAGCATACAGACTGAATAAGTATGGTGAAAGGACACACTCCTTTCATGATTTTAAACCATGCAGTGTCCCCGTCTTCTGTTTGAACGACAGTCTCATGATCTATGCACAGGTTCTTCATGAGCACAATTAAGTGTTCTGGAATTGCCATTCTTTTCAATGTTATCTACAATTTGTTATGATCCAAATGATCAAATGCTTTTGCATAGTCAATAAAACACAAGTAAACATCTTTCTGGTCTTCTTTACTTTGAGCCAAGATTCATCTGACATCAGCAATGATATCCCTTATTCCACGTCCTCTTCTGAATCCAGCTCACATTTCTGGAAGTTCTCTACCAATGTACTGCCACAACCATTTTTGAATTATCTTCAGTAAGATTTTACTTGCTTGCAATATTAATGATATTGTTTGATAATTTCCACGTTCTGTGGGATCACCTTTATTTGGAATGGGTACAAATATGGATCTCTTCCAGTTAGTTGGCCAGGTAGCTGTCTTCCAAATAACTTTGCATAGCCAAGTGAGTGCTTCGAGTGGGGAATCTGTTTGTTGAAACATCTCAGTGGGTATTCTGTCAATTCCTGGAGGCTTGTTCTTTGCAAATTCCTTCAGTGCAGCTTCGACTGTTTCCTTCAATACCATCGATTCTTGAACACATGCCACCTCCTGAAATGGATGAAGATTGACCAGTTCTTTTTGGTACAGTGACTCTGTATATTCCTTCCCTCTTCTTTAGATGCTTCCTGCAGCATTCAATATTTTGCCCATAGAAACTTTCAATATTGAAACTTGAGACTTAATTTTTTCCTCAGTTCTTTCAGCTTGAGAAATGCTGACCGTATTCTTCCCTTTTGTTTTTCTAACTCCAAGTCTTTGCACATTTCATTATAGAAATTGGCTTTGTCTGCTCAAGTGGCTCTTTAAAAGCTTCTGTTCAGCTCTTTTATCTTGTCATTTCTGCCATTTGAAGAATGATCAATAGTTGGATAATTTGGCGTTGGTGACAGAAATAATGTTGGAGCTCACAGGATAGAATTTTGAGAAACCAACGACTTATCCATTGCAAATACCTTTTTCAACAACATAGATGGCTTTAGCTACTCTTTGCTCAAGGGCAAGTTTCAGACACCCATTTTGGTCTTTTCTTTCTTTCTCATATTTTTAATGACCTCTTGCTTTTTCATGGATGATGATGCTCTTGATGTCATCTCATAATTCTTCCTTTTTTTGGTCATTGTTGTCCAATGCATCAAATATATTCTTTAGATGGCCTCTAACCTCAGGAGGGATATATTCCAGGTCATATTTTGGCTTTTGTGGACTTTTTAAAATTGTTTTCAACTTCAAGTTGAACTTGCGCATGAGCAGTTGATGGTCTGTTCCACAATCAACTCCTGGCCTTGTTTTGGCTGAAGATATTGAGCTTTTCCAGTGCCTCTTGTCACAAATGTAGTCAATCTGATTCCTGTGTACTCCATCTGGTGAAGTCCACATGTATAGCTGCCATTTGTGTTGTTGAAAAAAGATTTTTGCGATTAATAAGTCATTGGTCTTGCAAAATTCTATAATGCAATCTCCAGCGTTATTTCTGTCACCAAGGCCAAACTTTACAACTATTGGTCATTCTTCTTTGTTTCCAACTTTTGCATTCAAATCACCAGTGATAATCAATGCATCTTGATT
>NW_006922351.1:932979-939895 GCF_000298275.1 Orycteropus afer afer
ACCCAAGGGGCTTGTTTTCCTGCACTGTGTGAGACAATGTTTCTAAGATATTCATAAAGTTGCCCAGTAATGTATCAGACAGTGTTTCTCTCCTAATCATAAGGTTTTGTCTGGCCAATTTTTTGAGAAGTGGATGACCTCTTCCTTCTTCCTAGTCTGTCTCATTCTATAAGCTGCATTGAAACTTGTGTACCATGTGCAATCCTGCTGGCATTTGAAACACCAGTGGCACAGCCTTATGCCTCACAGCAATGTGTAAGCCCCACAGTATGACAAACGGACAGACAATTTGTCTCCCTTAGCTGTTGGAAACCTCTGCGGTTTCCCCTTACCTAATTCCTACCTGGATCCTACCACTTTGTAGTCCCTGGCCACTCTTCTCTTTCCTGGCTTTGGGGAATGGGGCCTTACCTATCTCCTGCCACTTACCTGTATCCTTCCCCTCCTGTGGTCCTGTAGGCATTAGTGAGCTCGAATGGACTGGTTTTGTCCAATTAGACAATTCTATGATCTACTATGCTCTGAATGATAAATTGAAGAGGAATAGCATCACATTCATTGTCATAAAGAATGTTTAAAATCTATCTGGAAGCACAATGCTGTCAGTAATAGAATAATATCCATACAGCTACACAGAAGACCAGTTAGTATTGTTGTTGTTGTTGTTGTTATGTGCCGTCGAGTCGGCCCGGACTCATAGCGACCCCTCCTTGGGTTTCCGAGGCAGTATTACTATGGAAGTAGGATTGCCCAACCTTCCTTCCGAGGAGTGGCTGGTGGGTTTGAACCGCCAGCCATCTGGTTAGCAGGCAAGTGTCTTAGCCACTATGCTACCAGAGCAGTTAGTATTAGCATTCAAATTTATGTACCAAACACTAAAGCCAAAGATTAAGAAATTGAAGATTTTTACCAACTTCTCCAATTTGAAATTGATAAAACATGCAATCAAGATGTACTGATGATTACCCATGACTGGGATGCAGAAGTTGGAAACAAAGAAGAATCATTTGTATTTGGAACATATGTCTTTGCTTATAGAGATAATGCTGGATATCACATGATAGAATTTTGCAAGATGAGCAACCTATTCATTGGAAATACCCTTTCTTCAACAACATAAACAGTGGCTATACATGTAGATCTCACCACATGAAATAACAATAAGCAGACTGAATACATCTGTGAAAAGAGCAGATGGAGAAGCTTGATATCTTCAGCCAAAACAAGGCTAGGAGCCAACTTTGGAACAGACCATCAATTTCTCATATGCAAGATCAAGTTGAGCTGAAAAAAATTAAAACAAGTCCAACAGAGCCAAAATATGACTGTAATTATATCTCACCTGAATTTAAAGACCATCTGGAGAAAAGATTTGATGCACTGAACATCAATGACAGAAAAAGAGACCAATTGTGGGATGACATCAAGAACATCAGCCATGAAGAAAGCAAAAGGTCACTAAAAAGACAGGAAAGGAAGAAAAGACAAAAATAGATGTCAGAAGAGACTCTGAAACTTGCTCTTGAATGTAGAGTACATACGGTCAATGGCAGAAATGACAAGATAAAAGAGCTGAACAGAAGATTTCAAAGAGCTGTTGGAGAGGACAAAATAAAGGATTATAATGAAATATGGAGAGATCTGAATTTAGAAAACCAACAAAGAAGAACACGTTCACCATTTCTCGAGTTGAAAGAACTGAAGAAACAATTCAAGCCTCAAATTACAATATTGAAAGATTGTATGGGCAAAACATTGAATGATGCAGAAAGCATCAATAGAAGGTGGAAGGAATACACAGAGTCACTGTACAAAAAAAGAATTGATCAATGTTTGTCTATTTCTGGAAGTGAATTATGATCAAGAACCATTGGTACAGAACAAAGAAATTGAAGCTGCGCTGAGAGAATTGACAAAAAACAGGTCTCTAAGAGTTGATAGAATACCAATTGAGATGTTTCAACAAATGGTTGCAGCTCTGGAGGTAGTTACATTTGGATGACAGCTACCAGGCCAACTGACAAAAAGGGATTGATATTTTTGCCCATTCCTAAAAAAGATGATTCAACAGAATGTGGAAATTATAAAGCAATATCATTAACATAGCATGCAAGTAAAATTTTGTTGAAGATAAATCAAAAATAGTTGCAGCAATAAATTGATGAAGAACTTTCAGAAATGCACACTGGATTCAGAAGAGAATGTGGAATGAAGAAAATAATTGCTGATGTCACATAGTTCTTGGCTGAATGTAAAGAATACCAGAAAGATGTTTATTTGTCTTTTATTGACTACAAAAACATTCAATGGTGTGGATCATAACAGATTATGGACAACATTGGGAAGACTGGGAATTCTAGAACAATTCATTGTTCTTATGAGGAACTGGTGGGAGCTCTGGTAGCATAGTGCCAGAAGGCTGGTGGTTCAAACCCTCCAGCCATTCCTCAGAAGGAAGGTTGTGCAATCTACTTCCAGAGCGATATTGCCTGGGAAACCCAAAGAGGGTTTTCTATGAGTTGGGTCTGACTCGACAGCACATAACAACAACAACAACAACCTGTGCATAGACCAGGAGGACATTTGAATAAACACACTTTAAAATGAGTAAGTGTATTAATCAGGGTTGTATCCTTTCACCATACTTATTCAGTCTATATGCTGAGCAAATAACCTTAGAATCTGGACTACATGAAGAGGAATTCACCATCAGGATTGGAGAAAGACTCATCAACAAACTGCATTATACAGATGATACAACTTTTCTTGCTGAAAGTAAAGATGACTTGAAGCATTTACTGACAAAGATTAAAGACTACAGTCTTTAGTATGGATTGCACCTCAACATAAAGAAAACAAAAATCCTCTCAACTGGACCAATAAGCACCAGCATGACGAATGGACAAAAGATTGAAATTTTCAGGGATTTCATTTTTACTTGGATTCACAAGCAACACCCAAGGAAGCAGCAGTCACGAAATCAGACATCATATTGCACTGGACAAATCTGCTACAAAACATCTCTTTCAAGTGTTGAAGAGCAAAGATAACACTTTGAAGACCAAGGTGTGCCTGATCCAAATCATGATATTTTCAGTTGCCTCATATACATGTGAAAGCTGGACAATGAATAAGGATGGCTGAAGAAGAGTTAAAGATTTTGAATTATAGTGTTGCTGAAGAATACTGAAAATACTATGTACTGCCAGAAGAACTAACAAATCTGTCCTGGAAGAAGTGCAGCCCGAATGCTCCTTGAAAGCAAAAAAGGCCAGGCTTTTTCTCACTTAATTTGGTCATGTTGCCAGAAGCGATCAATCCCTGAAGAAGTGTATCATGCTTGGTAAAGTGGAGGGTCAGTGAAAAAGGGAAAGGCCCTCAACAAGATAGGTTGATGTAGTGGCTGCAATAATGGGCTGAAGTATAGCAAGGATTATGAGGATGACTCAAGACCAGGAAGTGTTTCATTCTGTTTTACATAGGGTTGCTGTGAGATGGAGCTGACTGCATGGTACCTAACAATGAAAATAACAGAGATAATGAAGATCCTAGAAAATAACTGGTAAGCTACATGACCAGGTAACGTGAGTTCAGCGTTTGTGATCTAAAATCTTAGCTAATATTGCCTCAACATTATTAACATTTCTTATCACTAATATATTGATTAAATTACTTCTCTTTCAATAAATCACTAAGCTTTATTGACTAGTTGACATTTAATATTTCTTCAGTCCTTGATATTTATTATCTATCATAGTCGAGATATTTTGATACCTTTTCACAGGCATTACATATGACCATTTGTCCAACCTGTAGCTATTACAATAACTTTACTCTTATTCAGATTTTCTTAGGAAAAATGAAAGCAATTTAAATCAGGATGTCTTCTCTCATGTAAATGAGCCAAATGGGTTTAGGTCCAGAATACTTCAGGTTGCTAACAGACTTGTTCCTAAAATTCTTTCTGTACATTTTATTGTTTCAAATAATTCCTTATGTAATCTCAGAGATGTTCTCTCTGTTTCTTATTGATTTTCAATTTGACTGGAGCTTTCAGTCTTTACACTTTAATTTTTTGATCCTTTTTATGTTTCCTGTTAAAGGGAAAATGAGTATGTTATTAAACAATTAAAAATACTGAAGCTCTTTACCATTTCCATGAGGTCTTAGTAGTGATTTGTTTTTGTAAAAGGAAAAGAAGTCAGTAAAATCTTCACTCTATTAGCTATTTGTTTCATAGCTGATATAGATTAGAACTTACTGCCATAGATGAATTATAAAGTAGTGTTTCTGCTTTTAACTCATGTTTTAGAAAATATTTATTAGTTTAAATTACTATGACTTTAAAGTATGATTTCCTGATTGACTGATTTATTTATTCACTGAAAAAAAAATTATCAAAAGGTTGCCATGTGTCAAATACTATTCCACATATTGAGTACACAAACAGTGAGGGGAAAAGGCCCCTAACCCAGTGCACTGATATATTTAAACATATGGCGTAGTGCCTAAGACATGTGACTGCTAACCAGAAGGCTGGCAGTTCAAACACATCAGCCACTGTGCAAAAGGAAGACTGGGCAATCTACTTCCATAGAGATACAACTTTGGAAACCCAAGGAGAGGTCGCTATGGGTTGGATCCAACTTGATGGAGTGAGTTTGGTGGTTTATTTTTGGTAAATTAACATATAAACACAAAGAATAAAATACATACCTTAAGTGGTTGGTATGATAATTGCTACAGAAAAAATAAAGCAGAGCAGAAAAAAAAGAAAAAGGGAGTGAAGGTACAGTATTAATAGAGTGAGGTCAAAGAAAATCTCATTGAAATGTGATATTTGATTGAAGATCTGAGGGAGTGAGAGAAGAGTGAAATCCTTGCAAATTATCAGGCTAAGAGTGTTCTAGGTAGTGGAAAGTAAAATAAAAAGACATTGATACTTAAATGTTCTCTGTAAGTTCAAAGAACTGGCAGTTGGCCTATGTCACTGGTGAATAGAGTAAGCAGTAAGGGAGACTAGCAAGAGATAAGGTTAGAATGGTAATAGGGCAGGGTTGAGTGGTAGGATCAAATTGTGAGTCTTGTAGAGATGTTTTTCACTCTGTATGAAATGAGGAGTCATGACAAGTTTTGAGCAGAAAAGTAGTATTAATTGGGCAAAGTTTTAACAAACTCCCTGAGCCACAGGGAAACCAGTTAGGACAGTACTACAGCAGTCCGGGGCC
Organism: Orycteropus afer afer; assembly: GCF_000298275.1. NCBI lineage: Eukaryota > Metazoa > Chordata > Mammalia > Tubulidentata > Orycteropodidae > Orycteropus > Orycteropus afer. The sequence goes on from NW_006922351.1 coordinate 938,208, forward strand.
AGGTGAAAAATGATAGTGGCTTGATCAAGGTTTGGTAAAAATAAGTGAAGAGAATAGGCTCATTTGAGGTTATATTTTGAAAACAGAGACTTTTATTATTTATTATTATTATTTTTTATTTTATTTTTTTAATTTACTTAGAGAAAGTGAATCTGAGACCTACTCCATGAATTTTTCCCTGCACACGTGGAAAAGGGAAGAGTGGGAAAGAGTAAATTTTAATTTCTTGGTTTTTTTTTCCACTTAACCAACATATTTAAACACTATTGTAAAATAAATAAAAATATGTAACTTGTCTTGCCATGCCTCATGGCTCTTGTTGGGACAAGCAGTCAATGTTCCTGAATCAATAATTGTTTTGATTATACTACTCCAGAGAAACAATGTATAAAAACATATTGCAGCACAATTTCTATGTAATCTATTCCTCCTGTCCCATCAAGTGTGACAGTTTATTATTATATATTGACAACAAACATCAATATGGATGATGTTAGACAGTGGGAGGAAAGCATTTTGGTGTGCTGGTTTTGTCTTCATAATAACAGCATTGATCTGCATTTTGTCTTCCCCATTTTCAGCAGTTCAGAGATAATTTGCCCATATCTACATTGGTATGAACAGTAATATGGTGAACGTCAGATAGGATCTGCAATTCATAGGAACGGCTGTGCAGCCTAATGATTTTTGTCAATTGTGAAATAATTATTAACCTGATTTGTTCTTCTTTATTCAGAACTCTGCAAATGTTAGTAAATTAGAATCTGTTCAAACTTTTAGTTGACTTGGTATGATAAAAAAAAAAACAAAACACTTTTTGGTTTGCTTCTATTTCTCCTGGCTGATGAATGACTATGCTATACTTTTATGTCCTTGGGACTGCTATTTATTTAATTTTATAATTATTTACTCAAAATGTATTGTCTGCTTACCAATTCTCATATTTTGCACCTCTTCTGTGTCTGAGATATCTAGACAACTAGTACTTTGCTTTAAATAACATTCATCCTATTTGTAGATAATCAAATTATGGTTATACTGAGGAAAAAGCAAAGGATTTTGGAAGTTGAATTCAAGAAATTTATAATCATAACCTTGGGAAAATTACAATAGGGACCCTCAAGTTCCTCTCTAAAACTGGATTTAAAATACCTGGTTCATAGACTTAGGAGTGCTAATGGTATAGTGGTTAAGGCATTTGGCTGCTAACCAAAAGATCAGTAGTTCAAACCCACAAGCTTCTCTGTGGAAGAAAGATGAGACAATCTGTTTCCATAAAGATTTACAGCCTTGGAAACCAAATAGGGGTTGCCATGAGTTAGAATCGACTTGATGGGTTAGAATTAATTAGATGGCAGTGGGTTTGGGTGGATTAGTTTATAGGTTTAGAATAAGAATTAAATAAAAAATTGTAGGTATATAGAATAAGCAGAGGACCTAGTTCTTAGCAACTGCTAATGGTTTTGTCAGAGTGCCTATTATCAGTTGGTATGGAAGGAAAACCAAATGCTCTTTAAATCAAATTATTTCCATTTAGAGATGACAAAGGATGTGACTATAGTCACACAGGATGTTGACTGTTTTGATGTATTAACTGATGATTTAATCAAATTATTAACTGCATTGGTAGAAACTTAGCACAAATCATTAATTGGCATGTTGCTTTTATAGTCAGCTGCCACTGATTC
>NW_006922351.1:940600-942971 GCF_000298275.1 Orycteropus afer afer
CCCTCCTTGGGTTTCCGAGGTGGTATCACTATGGAAGTAGATTGCCCAACCTTCCTTCTGAGGAGTGGCTGGTGGGTTTGAACCACATATATATATCCACACACACACACACACACACACACACACACATATGTAATGAATACACTATTTACCTGATATGTTCATCTTATATATGTATAACCTCTAGGAAGAAGCTGTGCATTAAAGAGATCTGCACTCCTCTGTTAAAAGTGGAGCATCTTTGTACCCTGTTGTGTTAGGATGAATTAGGTTTCTGATAGTAGTGGCTGAATTTGAAAGCATCTAGGGATCTAGAGGCTAAGAGGATCATTCTAGTTTAGCTGACACACAAACTGGATTAGAGGAGATTGTTCCAAACAGCCTGGCTTCCCAGGGCTTCTCTGTGCCTACACGAGTGTGACAAGCAGAAAATTAGACACCTGGCAGACATAAAGTTTTGGTTTTATGTTTTTAGATACACAGCCAAGATGACTTTTGCAAGTGCCTAATTGATACCTTAATTTAAAAGCAGAGAAACACATATTTCTATCACCTAGAAAATCATGTTATATCTTTGCTTAAAAACATCTTCATTATCAGAGCTATTAAAATAATTCTTTCTTTTCAAAATGACCTATGCTGATGGTACTATCCATTTGAAGGGCTTGGACCTTGAGAAATATCTGACAATATTGCTAAACCCTAGGGATAGTTACTGGGTTTTAAAACGTTAATTTCCCTGCTTTAGGAGAAAGAGTAAAAATGAATGGTTTAGGGAGTGATGCAGCTATTTGCTCACTGTATTAGTTTCCTGGAGCTGACATAGCAAAGTACCACAAACTGAATGACTTAAAACAACAGAAATATATTTTCTCACAGTTCTGGAGGCTCGAAGTTTTCATTCAGGATGTCAGCAGGACCAGGTGATCTCTGAAGTTTTTAGAGAAAGATCTTTCTTTTTCTTTTCCAACTTCTGGTATCCCCAGGAGTTCCTTGGCTTGTGGCAACATAACTCCAATCTCTGCCTCTATCGTTGCATGGCATTCTTCCCTCTGTGTATCTCTGGCTCTGTCTCTTCTCCAAAGGACGTCAGTCATATTGGATTATGGCTCATCTCACTCTAGCAAGGCCTTGTATTAAATTGTTGTTGTTGTTATGTGCCATCGAGTTGGACCCAACTCATAGCGACCTCTCCTTGGGTTTCTGAGGCGGTATCGCTATGGAAGTAGAAGTAGATTGCCCAAACTTCCTTCCGAAGAGTGGCTGGTGGGTTTGAACTGCCAGCCTTTTGGGGTAGAAGCCAAGTGCCTTAGGCACTATGCTATCAGAGCAAGGACTAGCTTTATGTTCCCGCCCAGCCCTAGATCAACAACTTCAGGGAGGGCACTGAGTCTCACAATCCCTCGGGGCATCGGTGTGGTCCCGCCCCCAGTGCGCTGATCCCACTCAGTGCAGTGGTAACTGTTGTTGTTGTCACGTGCTGTGGAGTTGGACCAATTCATAGTGACCCGTCCTTGGGTTTCCAAGGCAGTATCACTACAGAAGTAGATTTCCCAACCTTCCTTCCGAGGAGTGGCTGGTGGGTTTGAACCACCAGCCTTCTGGTTACAATCAAATGCCTTAGGCACTACGCTACCTGCAAAAACTATTTCCTAATAAGGCCACTTTCAGAAGTAGGTCTTTACCTTTTAGGGGAAGATAATTTAACCTATAAAACTTTGATAAGCAAAAGCCAAAGTGCATTTAATTTTTTATTGTTATTTTCTTAGTAATTTCATTTTATGTGGCTTTTCTGTTTGATATATCCAGTTTGAGACAGGATGAAAATAAAGTTTTCATGAAGCCTTTATTAAGTTATATCACAACTCTATATTGCCTCTAACTCAAAAATCTATTTAAAAGAAAGTACTAAACATAGGACACTTGAAGTGAGCAAAAGCCAACAGGCACATAGGGTACAGATTTTTTGCCCCAAGATAGTTAGTCAGATTTTAATTACAGAGTATCTAAATATAAAGAAAATAAATAAATAAGTAACTGGTGACCTGAATGTGAGAATTGTATTTTACTGTTTGATTACATAAAATAAACCAAGCCAAATTCATCACTATAGAGTTGATTTTGACTCATAGTAACCTTTAGTACGGAGTAGAACTGCCCCATAGGGCTTCTAAGACTATAAATATTGACAGAAGCAGACTGCCACATCTTTTTTCTGTGAGTTTGAACCATAGACCTTTTGGTTAGCAGCTGAATGCTTTAACTACTATGCCAACAGAGCTCCTGTGATAAAATAATTCATCCTTAAAAGATGGGCTTGTGTCCATTTTCTAAAACAAAGTTGTTGTTGGTTTTTTTTTTTTTTTTTTTT
>NW_006922351.1:943071-947104 GCF_000298275.1 Orycteropus afer afer
TAGTTGAAGATATTGGGTAACCCACATGAACCTTAGGCTTTCTTCATTTTGTTTTTTTTTTTTTTTTTTTTGTACTGTTCTTTTTTTTTATTTTTCCTCACATTTTCTAGCTTACTAAAACTGGGCAGTATGACAGGAAGTTGGTTAAACAAAGACAAATAAGTTTAGCAATGAATTTGAGGATTTTCAATTCTACTTCAATTTTTCCAACTGTTGTTTTCTGTCCATCTATTTGCCAATGTCATCTTATGCAACATTTGCTGTTAGCTGTCCACCTTCCTAAACCACTTTCCTTTTTCTATTTAACATTGCCACCTCAGTGCTTGCATGCTGAGCAAATAATCCAAGAAAGTGGATTATATGAAGAAGGACATGGCACTGGGATTTGAGGAAGACTCATTAACAACATGCAATAAACCGATGACACAACTTTGCTTGCTGAAAGAGAGGATGACTTGAAGCACTTACTGATGAAGATTGAAGACTACAGTCTGCAGTATGGATTATGCCTCAATATAAAGAAAACAAAAATCCTCACAACTGGACCAATAAGCAACATTATAATAAAAGGAGAAAAGATTGAAGTTGTCAAAGACTACATATTACTTGGTTCTACAATCAACACCAATGGAAGCAGCAGTCAAGACACCAGACAACACATTGCATTGGGCAAATCTGCTGCAAAAGACCTTTTTCAAATGACGAAGAACAAAGACTTCTTTAAGACTAAGCTGCACCTAACCCAGCCCACAGTACTTTCAATCGCCTCTTATGCATGTGAGAGCTAGACAATGGATATGGAAGACCAAAAAAGAGTTGATTTTTTTGAGTTGTGGTGTTGGTGAAGAATACTGGAAGTACTATGGACTTCTAAAAGGACTAACAAATTTGTTCTGAATGAAGTGCAGCCGGAATGCTCCTTGGAAGCGAGAATGGTGAGACTTCATCTCAACTATTTTGGTCATGTTGTCAGAAGAAACCATTTCCTGGAAAAGGGTATCATGCTTGGTAAAGTGGAGGGTCAACAATGAAGGGAAAGGCCCTCAATGAGATGGATTGGCACAGAGGCTACAATGATGGGCTCGGGTATAGCAAGGATTATGAGGCTGGCACAGGACCAGGCAGTGTTTTGTTCTGCTGCGCATAGGGTCACTGTAAATCAGAGATGACTCAATGGCACCTAACAACAGCAACAACCTCAATACTTCTATTGCACTAGAGCTATCAATTCTTCCCCTTTCAGCTGGCATTTTTCATAAGCCAATGATGTTGACGAAGGGAATATGTCAGCAGTCCTATCTCCTACTTAAGACCTTTTCCCAAACTTCCAGTACTAATTATTTCTTGAATTTCTTCCGATGCAAATCAAGTGCATGTCTTACTACTCTTTAGCACAGACTGTCTGTGCCTTTGCAGATAACTGGTAACGCTCCCTCTTAATTTCACTATTAACTTTTCTTATTTTTCTTTGAATTTCTTCTTTAACTTTCTACGGGTTAATGTACTGATAACCTCAAAGGACTTTCAAAAGAGAAGAGAGCCCTTTTCTAGGATTATAAAAATGGGAGAAACCTATTGGTTGTCTAGTATCTGTTGCCTACAAGTTGTAGTTGTCTGTGCATGCTATTGAGTAGGTTAGGAATCATGGAGACTTCATGTTATTCAGGATTCATCCTGCTCTGTCCCAAATTTCATTTTCAAGTTTCATTACATGCTGTTTCTGTGAGGCACCATAAACTTCTTCCCTAATACAAAATACAATATGCCTTTACAATTGGCAAGTCATTGTAAAACATTTTTTTTTTATTTTCTTTTCTTAAGCTTTTTGAAGTAGTTAGTGATCCCACCATACTTCACCTAGAATATCCCTGTTTATCTTTTAAGCTCAACTTTAATAGCTCCTCCATTATAAAGTGTTTCCTTTAACAAGATTAATCATTACTCTCATGAGAGATGTCATAGGACTTTGAACAGCTCTTGCAGAGCCCTCAGGACTCAGAAGGTTGTTGAGTCTGCTCTGAATGAGGTTATTCCTGAATATTTCAGCAATAGAGTATTGAAAAATTTATATTAACTGCTACCACCTACTTCAAACAATGTAAGAAATGGCCCAAAGTGAAGGAACAAAATGTGTGGGTGGCTTTACTTCCCAAAAGTGTAGCCACTGAGGTTTGGGGATTAAATAATTTCTGACACAAAATAATCTGTTTCTGCATAGCTAGTGAAGGAAAATGAGTTTTAGAATTCCCTAAGAATACATTCTTGTAACATTTTTCTTTCCTGCCAAGAGCTGAGGAAAATGATCCTAGCAAGAAGAATGCAAAGATTGTTTCTCAAAAAGATAGCCAACATGGAGCCACTTCAAACTACGGAGCAAAGAGGAGTTCTGGTAAGATGACGGAATAGGCCGGAAAAACTGCACAGACCCTCTTCAAGAAAAGGGGAACCAATTAACATAGATACAGAAGATAGTACCGGAGTCCTGAGCTTTGAAGGGAAGGATATAGAAGTAGACTAAACTTCAACTTGTAGAAAACACCAAAAAAGGAGATAAATGAAGCTGCAGTCTGTCAGTGATCCTGATGGCACGAACAGCTTGGGTATTGCTGAGTGTTGTTTTTGTTGTTGTTGCTGTTAGGTGTCATTGAACCATTTCCGACTCACAGTGACCCCATGCACAGCACAATGAAATACTGCCTGATCCCTTGCCAGCTCCATCATCCTTGCTATACTTGAGCCCGTTGTTGCAGCCACCATGTCAATCCATCTCGTTGAAGGTCTCCCCCTCTTTCGTCTACCCTCCACCTTACCAAGCATGACATCCTTCTCCAGGGAATTGTTCCCTCTGACAACATGACCAAAATAGGTGAAATAAAGTCTGGCCATTCTTGCTTCCAAGGAGAATTCCGGCTGCACTTCCTCCAGGACAGATCTGTTAGTTCTTTTAGCAGTCCATGGTACTTTCAGCATTCTTCATCAGCACCACAACTCAAAAGCATCAACTCTTCTTTGGTCTTCCTTATTCATTGTCCAGCTCTCACATGTATATGAGGTGATTAGTAATATCAAGGCCTGTGTCAGACACCCCTTAGTCCTCAAGGAGACATCCTTGCTCCTCGGCACTTGAAAGAGTTCCTTCACAGCCGACCTGCACAGTACTACACATCGTCTAATGTCCTGAGTGTTGCTTCCATTGGCATCAATTGTAGAACCAAGCAACATGAATTCCCTGTTGGGAAAGGTGTTAAGACCTAAGAATTAACCTAAAAATCAGGCCTGCTTGCCAGGGGTGGCACAGAGAACTGCAATCATGGCTGGTGAATAAGAGGCAAAGAAGCAGTGAAAATGAAGGCAGGATGAGCTGTGGACTTTTGCCTCTCCAGAGAGTGGAGCCATTTTGAATGTTTGCAAGCTCTTTGACCATTTTGGATATTTAAAGCAACAGTTGTTCTCCCAGATTCCAGGGACTTAAAAATAGGCTCCACATGCTGGGGATCCCCAAGGACATTCCAGACTAAAACAACTGGAAAGGTGTGAAATCCCCCTTGTTACCTTGAATCCACACACTCTTAAGTGAATGGAAGTATGGCTATTCCTCACTCCCACCACCTTCGGGGATGGCAGGAATTCCATCCCAGTCTGTGTGCTCAGATGGAGCCTGGGTGTCCTGCCCTGCCCTCCCCAGATTTATTTATTTATTTTTATTTTCTTAGTTTGTTTGCTTTAAAATTCTTTTTTTTTTTTTTTCATTATTTTTTATTCTTCCCTTCCCAAGTCCTAGTGTTCAGCTTTTTCTTTCTTCCCTGTTCTTGTTACCCATTTTGTTCTCCCATGATTAATCCCAATCCTTGCTTATCTTTTTGCATATTTCCAATTTTTTCCTTCATTATTCTTCTACTCTACCTTTATTCTTGTATTGCCCTCTTCCCATATACTGTGGTGTTTTTTATTTCTTCCTTTTTTTGGTGATTGTTCCTCTGTGTTTACATGGTGTGTTTTTGTCCACTTGCTTTTACTTTTTTAATGTTTTTTT
>NW_006922351.1:953989-960315 GCF_000298275.1 Orycteropus afer afer
AGAAGACATGAATAGATACTTCACCAAGGAGTATATTCAAGTGGCCAACAAACATATGAAGAAATGCTCACAATCATTAGCTATTAGAGAGATGAAAATCAAAACAACAATGAGGTACCATCTTGCTCCAGCACTAGTAGCAAAGTTCAACAAGACAGAAAATAACAAATGCTGGTGAGGATGCAGAGAGATTGGGACTCTTGTACACTGCTGTTGGGACTCTCAAATGATACAACTACTGTGGAAAGCAGTATGGTGATTCCTTAAAAAGTTTGAATTAGAAATACCATTTGACACAGCCATTCTGTTACTAGGTAGATATCCTAACAAAGTGAGACCCATGACAAGAACAGACATATGCACACCCATGTTCATTGCAGCACTATTCACAATAGCCAAAAGTTGGAAACAACTAGGCACCCATCAACAGAAGAATGAATAACCAAGCGATGGTCCATACACACAACAGAATACTATGCAATCCTAAAGAATAACCTAGAATCTGAAAAACACTGCATGAAGTGGATGAACTTGGAGGACATTATGTTGAGTGAAACAAGTCAATCACAGAAGGACAAATGTTGTATTAGTCTGTTATTGTAAAATGTCAAGGAAATGTTTGTATATGGAAGGAAATTTTCTTTGTTGGTTACCAGGGGTGGGAGGGGAAGGGAGAGAACACTGTTAGATAGGTAGATACAAGTATTGACTTGGGTAAAGAGAAGAGCAATGTACTAAATGTGAGCGATCAACATGAAGGTATTGAGGAAGAGGAAGACATAAAGAGGTGCATGGGGGGTACAAACAACAAAGATTAATTCTTTGGCACCTACAGTAAGTACTGCTTTGTCAGTGAAGGCAAACATTGATCTACAGGTGTATAGGTAGGTAGACAGGTTGAACTACTAGGTATGTCTCTGTAGGGGGGAGTGTGCCCAAGACCATGTACAGGGTTGGTAGACAATGTTTCTACAAGTGTATTTGTATGTTCTTTAAGAATTCACAGGTTTATGGTAGAGCTGACAAGGTGCAAGGTTGTAGTCACTTCTTGGCTATAACCAACTACCCAGAGGGAGCAAGTAGTTGCACCTGTGGGCTTGTGACCACAGTCACAGCTGACATCAAGCTCAATTGAAATACCATAGTACTCCAAGCATTGTTCTACATCCTACTTCAGTGAGTAGTGACTGGGATCTTAAAAGCTTGCAAGCGACCATCTAGATACAGGATGGAGGATGGGTCTCTCCTCATCCAGAGCAAAGAAGAATGAAGAAAACCAAAGACACATGGAAGCAATTAGTCTAAGCAACTGGTACACCATGAGATCTTCATTCTATGCGACTGAGTCCAGAAGTACTAGATGGTGCCCAGCTACTATTGTCAACCACTCAGAGGGGGATCTATGTAGGAGATCCTGGATAGAGTGGAAAACAATGTGGAACAAAACTCAAGATCATTTAAAAAAAAAAAAAGGACCAGTTTTGCTGGTCTGATAGAGCCTGATGGAACCACTGAGACTATGGCCCCTAGCTGCCCTTTGGTTTGTAATTGAGCCTAGTCCTGTGGTTTACAGTCAAAGAAAAGACGGGTATTTGAGCTGAACATTTACATTAAGGAGATACACTCCTTGGAGAGATCAATCATGGAAGAATAGAAAGGCTGTGCATGCACAGGGAGGCAGCTCAGGGTGCAGGAGTGCAGAAAAAGGAAGGTCACAGGGAAGAGGTAATTATGGGGAGGAAGTCGGAAAGGAGATGTTGCATTATGGGAAACTGTAGTCAATGTCATGAGACAAACTGTATGTGAACTGCTGTATGGAAAGTAAATTCACTCTGTAAACTTTCACCTAAATCACAATAAACTTGAAATATATATGGAGCAAAGGGAACATACTTAAGGGAGAAAGGTTAACAGAATGGTGGCTGTATAAAGACATTACTTATTATCATTTTTTTCCCTCTGTTCTTAAAATCTTGATTCCAATCAACTAGATAAAAGATGCCAAATTAATGTTAGAATTATACTGGAGACTCACATCTTAGTGGAGACTGGGCGCAAGTTTCATCTAAAAAGATGTGGGCAATGTCCCCTTTTGTTTTCCCATTTCGCTTTAGAATATATAGGAGTATCACACAAAGGAAGGGAGAGACAGTGATTTTAGACCAAACAGTTGGATTACTTCACCACCAATATGTCGGTTCCAAAGCAGTAAAGAGGAAGACCATTAGTACCAAAAAATATAAGAAAACAAACAGTATCTCTACAGTGAATATTTTTATTTAGTCACAAATTAATTGCACTGGGAATAAGAATTAGCTCAACATTTTTTTTTTCTTTTGGGTAAATTTATACGAGACTAATAATTCAGCTGTTCAAGATAATATTTGGTGATTTGCAACTCCTAAGGAAAGGCTGCAGTATTTTGGATTCCACATTTTGTAAAAGATTTAGGTTTTTCTCATTTTTTATGCCCTCAATTTCCTTTTGAAAGGCTTATTTATGTTTTGCATGCTTATTTCAACAGAGTTTTCTTAAAGCCTAAGCCAATGTACTTCTATTCCTTTGTTTTTACTTTTTTCAGTACTTTTCTCATCTTTCCTCTGTCCACTCAGCTAATTACTGCAGCAGTTTTTCTTGCTTAAAATAAAATACTCCTGATACACAGAAACAGTTTAATTTACACACTACAAATAATCAATAGAGATTGTAGTGGATAAGTGAATGAATGAACAAGAGAATAAATAACACTTTTTTTTTTTCATAGTCATTAACTATCTAGGGAGCATGGTGCTTAGTTCTTACTTATTTGAAAATACACATATTATAAAGGCAACAGGATTTTTGGAAAAATCCTAGAAGAATATCCAGAAGAAAATTCATACATACAATTAGGAAGACTCACTGCCTACGTTCTCTAGTGAAGAGAATATCTTTTACCAAACACAAAGTAATAACACTAATCCTGCCTCATTAATATAACAAAGACAACACAGTCCCACTTGGGATTATAGTGATTAAAATTTACCACACATCTTTTTGGGGACACAATTCAATCCATACAGTTGGTATTATTGAAGCAATGATGTTTTGTACTCTTTGAAAAGCATAGGTCTTTAACTTAATAAAAGAATATCCTTCCTTAACTATATTTTGAACAAATTATACCATATGAAACTAGAGAAAAGTAGCCTGAATTGTATTAAAGTTCATAAACGTTTTTATTTGGACTGATTTTCAGTTCTATTAACACATCCAGTTGTTTTTATTTTAAACCAAATTGGTTCACTTATGACTAACTAAAGCATGTAGCTGACTGCCTTGGCTTAAAAAAAAGACAAAGATTAGAATTCTTACATGGCTAGAATAGATGTGCACAACCCTAGAATACTATTAAAAGTCCTTAAAAAGTCTTTAACATTTACAGAAATGTCTCACTTTGCACTGCTATAAGCCATTTTTCATCTGTGAAAGGTTCAAACATTTTTTGTCACATATTGCATGTCTCTTTAGGATGGTCCCTGGTCTCTCAAAGACAATATGTGCAATGGAATGGAAATTTCAATGACTTTTTTACTAGAAATATGGGATAATTTAGTGGTCCCCAGAAAATGAATGTAAATGGACAGCTTGGTAGCCATATGAAATGTTTTATATTTTGGTGAATTTATAATCTCCTAAAATGGGGCAATCTACTTCCATAGTGATACTGCCTCGGAAACCCAAGGAGGGGTCGCTATGAGTCGGGTCCGACTTGACCGCAAACAACAACAACAACATAGTTCTGGTAGCTTAATGCGTGAAGCACTTGACTGCTAACAGAAGGCTGGCGGTTCAAACCCACCAGCCACTCCTCGGAAGGAAGATGGGACAATCTACTTCCGTAGTGATACTGCCTTGGAAACCCAAGGAGGGATCGCTATGAGTGGGGTCCAACTCCATGGCACATAACAACATCAACAACATAGTTCCTCAAGGCACCTGACTGCTAACCAGAAGTCTAGCAGTTCAAATCCACCAGCCACTCCTTGGAAGAAAGGTTGGGCAATCTACTTCCATAGTGATATTGCCTCAGAAACCCAAGGAGGGGTGGCTATGAGTCAGATATGACTCTAGGGCAGTGGGTTTGGTTTGGTTGTATAGTTCCTTACATATATATTTTTAGAATGTCTTTTTTTTCCCCCCTGAAGTATTCAGAATTCTCTAACCTCTCTTGCTTGTTTTACCTCCATATTGATTAGTTGATAAATGTTTCTAATCCAGTATCAACAGAATCGTATTAATCATTTACTCTATGCCAATTATTACGCAAGATACTAGCGATAATTAAATAGATAATTGGAAAACACGCAGTAAATTCAATAACAATTATGCTCAGGACAGAGGAAATACAGGAGTTAGAAAGACTTCTTAGAAAAGGTAGGTATTGAGATGGATTTTAAAAGAAAATTGGAAAGGCACAGGTGGGAAGGGCTTCCAAATAGATTTCATAGCATATATAAAGATGCAGAGAATATATGCATATGCATATTTTGTTGTTGTTATGTGCCGTGGAGTCGCACCCGACTCATAGCGACCCCTCCTTGGGTTTCTGAGGCAGTATCACTACGGAAGTAGATTGCCCCATCTTACTTCCAAGGAGTGGCTGGTGGGTTTGAATCGTTTTACTTAATACAAATGTTGATATTAAGCTGGAGAAGTAGAGAAGACTGCATATTGGAGAAAGTTTTGTCTGCCCTAAGGTTTGATGCTACTGTATGCCTCTGTCTTTGTTCAAGTTTTCCCTTTTTATTGGACTCTCTCCCAAATCAGTCTTTTCCAAACCAAATTTCTATTATTAGAGGCTGAAGAGCCTGGGGTTAAGATTACAAATACTGGGATCCTATTAACTGGATTCTAATCCAACTGACACCACCAACTGGTTGTGTAACTTGGGGCCAGTTTCAGTTTCTTCATCTATCATATGAGGTTGCTTTTTCACTAAAGTAGTTAATAACTCTTTTTTATTGCTTTTTCTTAAAACTCCAGCTCCTGTATGAAGCTCATCAAATTATACCTATAGAATTAATCACTCACTTATTTGTGTCTCCACTTCAACATATATGAAATTGATATCATATAACAGTGATTGAAGAAAAGAATGAAGGTGCAGTTTTATGATATGAAACAGTTTAAAAAATTTACCTACTTAATATCTCAGAAACAGTATATATAGCACAATTCATATTTGCAAATACACCAATAAAATGAAATAGTTAATAAAATTATCACTGGAAAACTACATAGAAGTTAAAGAATTATAACCTGGCCACTATTTTTCACTTGGCAAAAAATGATTATAAATCTCATTAAGTGATTTTCATAAATATAGGAAATACTAGATTTATTGCATGAAATACATCCCTGTGGAAATGTTTTCCATAATCTAAGATAAGAAAGCATTATGCTTCCGCTTACAGATGCAAAATTATACAGAGGAAACAATTTTGAACTGGTCAAATCTCATTAAAATTGTATGAGGAGAATTATGTATGCTCCATTTACAAGTTTTCTTTATAACAGAATATCAAGTAATCCATGATTTGAGAGCAAACTTTAGTTTATCCTAGACCTACTTGACCTTGTAAGTGTTTCTTGATTTTAAAGGATGACATTTAATTAAAAGTGCCTTGCTGAAGTATGGTAATTATTGGTGCAGATAAAAAAGATTTATAGAAAACCAAGTCAGTGAATTCTTGAGCACAACACAGATTTTTCCTAATATCATGATGTATCATTTACAAAATGTGATATACTATCTAGATTTTTTATCATTTAAAAGCACATCAAGTTTGCTGGATGAATTAACACACCCATTGTGGAAAAGGCATTTCAATTAAGCCCTAAGTCAAACAAACGTCAAGGATTTTCTAGCTTTATTTGAAATGCTGCGCATAAAATTATTCAAACATTACATTGAAAAATGAGAACTCTTAGGGTATAAAATCAGACCCAAGTTTCTCCCCTTAGAAGATATCTTTCCTTCTTCATATTTTTCTGCTCTTCAATGAATGACATTTAGTAATATGTTTGAGTAATAGCTGAGTTTGCTGCTCATTACCTCTTTTAAAATGCAAGGAATTAGTAAGCCAACTTTGATCTTTTTATAAGAAAATGATTTTCATTATAAAGGTTAAAACACATGATTTTTTTTTTTTTACTTAAAATATGGTACCTATATTTTGATTCTTTGTGATACCAAAATACTTATCAATTATATTTTCAATTATATTTGTGTAAACTCTAAAGAAAATGAAAGGATCTTTAAAAAATATGAAATGTTACCTTTA
>NW_006922351.1:967700-971870 GCF_000298275.1 Orycteropus afer afer
TATTTTCACGCAAATTCTTCTGCTAGTTGGGGTTTCATCCAAATCTGCATCCTTTCCTTCAAGGCTCAGGGGTCCAAGATTATCTTCTGTGTCTGTATTAATTGGTTTCCCTTTTCTTTGTTGAAGAGGGTCTGTGCAATCCTTCTGCCTAGTCCACCATCTTGCCCCGCCTCTCGATATTTTCTTAAGACTCATATGGAACAATTTAAAAAATTTTAATTTATACAGTATGAAGTTTATTTTTCATTGATATCAAAGGAAAATATTACTAAATTTTCTTTCTTTCCTTTTTAAGGTAATTTCAGTCTTAGTGACATTGTTTTTTTTAGTATCCACAGTAATCTGTCTTTACAGGGTCTGTATATTAAGATGGTAGTTTATAATCATTTATTGTTGATACCAAGATGGAAGATGTTTAGTGTATTGTCTTCTGAATTGGTATCAATGAATAATGAATTTCCTGGTCTTTGAGGTATGTTATGGATGTTTTCAGAACCACCCTAATTATTAAAATGATAGGTGACTTTTAAATAACTGAAGTTAATTGTACCTTTTCTTAGTTTAATAAAGATGATATATATTATTTTCCTAGGTCTTGAGTTGTTAATATAATTCAATATTATTCCTGTTGTTGTTGTTGTTATATGGCATCAAGTTGGACTTGACTCATAGTGACCCCACCTTGGGTTTCCGAGGCAGTATCACTACGGAAGTAGATTGCCCAACCTTCCAAGGAGTGCTAGGATCTCTAAATCATATACAAGAGTACATTATTAGAGTGAACATTTTGGTGTACATACAGTCCTTAATGTTTTTGTGTTTGTTGCTTATGTTGTTGTTGTTGTTGTTATGTGCCATCAGCTCATAGCCACTCCTCCTTGGGTTGGCCAATCTACTTCCATAGTGATACTGCCTTGAAAACCCAAGGAAAGGTCACTATGAGTCCGGTCCAACTCAATGGCACACAACAACAACATCACTATGGAAGTAGATTGCCCAACCTTCCTTCTGATGAGAGGCTGGTGGGTTTGAACCACCAGCCTCCTGGTTAGCAGTCAAGTGCCTTAGGTACTATGCTACCATAGCTCCTTCATTGCTTATAGGAGATTTTGTTGTTGTTGTTTTTAATTAATTAATTAATTTTATTGTGCTTTAGGTACTAATTTACAGAGCAGTTTGTTTTACATTCAACATTTCATGTAATTGGGGAAATTACCATCCCCAAACCTAACCCAATCTCCTCCTCTCCCTTCCCAGTAACTCCCTCCTTCCCTGTGTCCTTCTTGGTTATGCACTCCTGTGTGTTCTGCTCTTCCTCCATGTGAATGTTGCCCTTCTGGTGCCCCATGGCCAATTGCTCTAAGGGATCTATCTCCTTAGAGTAGGTGGGTACATTGCCCTGGGTTGAGTGTTCTGCATGTACATTTTATTTACTATTGGGCTGAGAGCCAGCTCTTGGGAGTGAGTTTTATCCTAGGTCCAAAGTGTATCCCAGGACCATAGTCTTGGGGTCTCACCAAACTCCATCTGACCAATAATTCCAGTCATTATTGTGTTTTTGGATTTTGTTCCACATTTTTCCTCCCACTCTATCCAGGATCTCAAATTTTGATGCCTTCCCAAGTGGTTGACATTGGTAGCTGGGCACCATCTAGTTCTTCTGATCTCGAGGTCCATCATGTCCTATGGATGATTTTCAAATATCCTTGGTTTTTTTCACTTTTCTTCACTTCTGATGGTAGAAGACCATTAGCTGCATCTTAGATGGCCACTCAAAAGCTTTTAAGACCTCAGTCACTACTCACCAAAGTAAGTTGTAGAAAAGATTTTTATGTACTTTTTTGTGTGTCAATTGAGTCTGGTGTTCCCCAATACTATGTTGCTGAGTGGCTTTTCTGGTGGATCTCTCTCCCACAGTTTCTGGCTGCCTATAAGGAATTGTTCTATGTCTGTCTTCTGCTGCTTCTGTAAGGATTGCAGGTATTTTGTATCACCGGTATCTGTACAAGATTAGCCTCAGCTGAATCTATCTTTGGACTAGAGTATAATCCTTTTCACTGATCCCCATTTGATCTTCTCAGTTGTCTATGTAGCCTGGTGTTTGGTGTTAATGGTAATGCAGTATTGTGAATATACTGGCATTAGCATCTGTTGTCTGTATCTTATTTGCACAATTTCGTGTCCTTCCTTTCCTCAATTTCATCATGCTGGCCACAGAGTCTTTCCATACCATCCCTCCCCTTATCCAACTCAGTTTGTGGCCCTCAATTAGTTGGAAATTATCCCCTCCCTTTCCCTCCTATCTCCAGTAACCTAGAAAGTGAGTTCTCTTCCCTAAGCAATCCCTTTCATGTCTTTTTGCAGTAATGGGCTCATACAATAGTTGTCCTTCTGTGACTGACTTGTTTCACTCAGCATAATGTCCTCCAGGCTCATCCACATTGTGAGATGCTTTGTGTATCCATCATTGTTCTTTAATGTAGCACAGTATTCCATTGTGTGAATGTACCATAATTTGGTAACCATTCATCTGCTGATGGGCATTTAGGTTGTTTCCACCTCTTTTCTATAGTGAATTGTGTTACAATAAACATAGGTGTGCAAATGTCTGTCTGTGTTCTTCTTCTCACCTCTTTAGGATATAGTCCTCATAACGGAATTGCTGGTTCAAGTGGTATTTCAATTTCCAGGTTGTTTTTTTTTTTTAGGAAAAGTCATACCATTTGCCACAATTATTGGACTATTTTAAAAATCTCACCCGCAATGTAAAAGAATTCCAGTCTTTCCTCAGCCTCTCCAGAATTTGTTATTTTCTATCCTGTTGAGCTTTGCTATTATTGCTGGGGTGAGATGACAACTCATCATTGTTTTGATTTGCATCTGTCTAATGGCTAAAGCAGTACTCAGAGGTCAATTTATAGCAATAAATGCACACATCAAAAAAGAGGAAAGAAACAAAATCAACACTCTAACTCAACAACTCCAACAATCAGAAAAAGAACAACAAAAGTATCCCACACTATCCAGAAGTAAGGAAATAATAAAGATCAGAGAAGAAAGAAATGAAACAGAAAACAAAACAAAAAAAAGAGGAAATCAACAAAACAAGAAGCTGGTTCTTCAAAAAATATTAACAAAATTGACAAACCATTGACAACTCTAACAAAATAAAAGAAAGGGAAGATGTAGATAACAAGAATCATAAACATAAAGGTTGACATCACAATGTTGTTATGTGCCATTGAGTCAAACCCGACTCATAGCGACCCCTCCTTCGGTTTCCGAAGCAGTATCACTACGGAAGTAGGATTGCCCAACCTTCCTTCCGAGGAGTGACTGGTGGGTTTGAACCGCCAGCCGTCTGGTTAGCAGGCAAGTGTCTTAGCCACTATGCTACCAGAGCTCCCAATAGAACCAACTGAAATAAAAAAAGATACTGACAGAATATTATCAAGAAGTGTACTCCAACAAATTTGAGAACCTAGAAGAGATGGACAAGTTTCTAGAAACACAAGACCTACCTAAATTATTCCAATTGGAGATAGAAAACTTCAGCAGACTCATAACACAGGAGGAAATGGAACAGATCATAAAAAAAAAAAATAAAAAATAAATAAAAAACTTCCCAGCAACTATTGATTATATTTCATTACTTTACAAGGCATAACTTTGCTCCCTTAAATGTGATGCTGAGTTGTTAAAGAGTTTTCATTTCTTGATAATGGTGGTGATGATGATGATGATGATGATGATGATGATGATGATCACATTGTAAGGTACTTGTAAGCAATAAAAGCCTACCCACTTTGAGGTTCAATTTAAAATGAAGAAATGATACAGTACCCACATTTCAGGAAGAATCTACATCTTTCCTTAAACATCATATGTGAAGGGCATTTGAAAAAAGCAGTTGCATAAGGAATGGATAGTATTCATTTACTTTTTTATATTATAAAATATGAGACACAGTAAGAAATATTTAGCTAGCCAATTCCTTCACAACCATTGACTGGATGCATTCTGTATAGCAAAGAATGAGGTCCATTTAATTTCTACTCTTCAAATATTTAACCATATTCATGTTCCAAACAACTTTTATCAATAAAATTGCCTTCTTTTGACTCTGCCAAAGAAGGAAAAGAAGAATAAGCCAAAACCTGCTCATATATA
>NW_006922351.1:973590-975294 GCF_000298275.1 Orycteropus afer afer
GTCTGTGTTAATTGGTTTCCCTTTTCTTTGTTGAAGAGGGTCTGTGCAATCCTGCCTAGTCCGCCATCTTGCCCCGCCTCCCTAAAAGAAAAATTGAAGTTCAAAGTAATTAAGCATTTAATATCATTTTGAAAGATTTTTATAGCCCATTTTTCATAAATGATTTCAGACAGCTAAGGCCATATGGTTAAATAGAGATAAGGGAGATAAGAGTTAAAGGGGGTGATAGGAGTACCAAGATATTTTATCATAGAGAAGAATTACACAATCTAATAAACTAAGAACAAGAAATCATTGAGGAGGAAAAGAGAAATATAGAGTAGAAAAGGTACTGATAGCGCCTGACTCTGATGGAAGGAGATTAGTTCAAAGAAACTTGTGAAGATGTATCTTTAGAAAGATCAATGGACAGGAAAAGAGGACAAGTGGAGCTACAGAGACATATTCAGCTAGAAGAAAGAAACAGTGAGAGCACACCTTATAGAAAAGTATATGTAATGCTTATAATTAATAAACTGAGTTACCTCTAGAGATTGAAGTGTTCAGGTACTACAGAAAAATGAAAGAACCATGGAGAAATAAATTAGGGATGTCAAAACCATTGTTGAATAGCATTGATGCCAACCGAGAATCAGTGTCATGACATGTGACTCTTCAACAGAAGGCACTATCTTCTACATGTTTCTTTGTAGAGAAAGAACTGATTGAAATAGAATCTGCTCTTCCAGTAATGAAGAATGAGATCAAACATTTGACTTCTAATAACAGTAGCTAGAAGTTTAAGTGTCACCATAAATGTGGTGCTCTTCATTCACTCAAACATTTATACTATCTCTATGAGATAGAAATTCCCTTTGTACAGATGATGAACCTAATATACAGAGTGGTGAAATAACATACCTGATATCATATAGCTAGCATATGTCAGAATCAAAATTTGTGTCTAAATATGTTTAACTCCAGACCTCCTGTTTTTTCTACTATGCAATACTATCTCACTTTTGGGAATGTAACTGTCATTACATTACATTACTACTACTGACAGTAGTTTAAAATAGAAATTCATCAATCAGACAAGCATGCTCTGCTCTCCATATTGATTGCTACAGGACTACTTGAGATTAACATGCAGATTTATATACAATCTGTGGTGTTACATTTTGAATCATGGAGGTTAGGAGAAAGTGGCTTTCTTTAAGGAGGAATATTGCCTCTTTGGTGGATTTTATCTTTGAAAAGAAAGGGTAGATTTTCAGGAATTATAATAGACTTCCCTTGGGCACCATTAAGCTATCAGTGGCCTATGAGAAAGATCAATAAAATAGAAACTTGCTCTTTGACAAAGATAGAATATTGACCCTTACTTCCTAAGGGATGTACAGACTGATCTTCCAAGAAGTCCAGTATTTTAGTTGTACTTAGAAACAGTATCTGTTTGGTTTTCTCTCTTCTATTGTATTGTTTTAGATTAAAAGAAGCTACAGATTTTGTTCAGGTTTCTAGACCTCAGAAATTTATCTGACTCCATTTTACCTTGAGTGGAAGCCACAGGAAGAAAGTGAAAATGATATAATTATCATTGATACAGGCTAAAGGTGGATATATTGCTTGTCTCAAGTGAGAAGATCTCTAGAATTAAGTGAATACACAATGTTTTTTTTTTTTTTTTTTTTTTATAAATGAAGCATACGAGATGTCGAGCAG
>NW_006922351.1:975656-983754 GCF_000298275.1 Orycteropus afer afer
TTGTTATGTGCCATTGAGTCAGACCCGACTCATAGCGACCCCTCCTTGGGTTTCCGAGGCAGTATCCCTACAGAAGTAGATTCCCCAACCTTCCTTCCAAGGAGTGTATGGGGGGGTCGAACTTCCAGTCTTCTGGTTAGCAGTCTAGTGCCTTAGGCACTACGTTACCAGAGATGATCTCTGTATTGGCTGGCTTTGCAGCTCCTAGAAGGGTCTAGGATGAAGACTAGGTATACCATTTTACAAATCTGTAGGGGCACAATAGTTAAAGCACTCAGCTGCTAACCAAAGGGTTGGTGGTTCCAACTCACCAGTGGATCTGTGGGAGAAAACACTTGGAAATCTGCTCCTGCAGAGATTGTAAGGCAAGCAAGGCACTGCCATCGAGTCAGAGCCAACTCATAGTGACCCATCCTTGGGTTTCAGTGGCAGTATCTCTATGGAAGTAGATTGCCCAACCTTCTTTCCAAGGAGTGGTTGGTGGGTTTGAACCTCCAGCCAGCTGGTTAGCAGTTATATGCCTTAGGCACTAGACCACCAGAGCTCCTCTGTAGAGATTAGTGCCTAGGGAAGTCTATGGGGCAGTTCTACTCTTCTATGCACCCTCTCTGAGACAGAATCAACTCTACAGTGACAAACATAAACTGTGGGTGAAAGGAAGACCTGGAAGTATTCAATGTCCGAGTTTTAGAGCATCCAATAGATAAAGGAATAGTGGTAAGATCAAGTTTCAGAGGATGTAAGAAATGAGTATTTCAGACAGGCAATAACCAGAAAAAAGACCTAAGCAACAGAAGTCAAAAGCGAGACAAGTGAAAATAAGACATTGGCGCCCAGGCTGACTCTATGCTGAACCCCTGTTGCTCCCAGACAAGTGAAATTGACCTAACAAAGATGTTTTGCCCCAATGTTATAACGTGCAGCACAGCTGGTAGGAACTGTTTGATATATTTGGTCAAGAGAAGAAACTAAGCAGCAAGAGTTTTATGGTCAGATCTCAAATATTGTGCTATTTGTATGACAATGATTTCCAAAAGCAAATCCTAATGTGACACATTGTTTCTATGTCAGGGATAGCAGGGACTCCATACTGCCATGATTCCTTAGAGCCTTCTCAATCACAGTAAGTCTTAAGGAATATTTTTAAATGGAAATAACAAGTAACTGTTCGATCAAGTTAATTTCTCCTGAGTAAGGTAGCACGGTGTGGTGGAAAAAAAGAATCTTTAGAAATCACTCTATGATATGAATTTCTAATTATGACAATCTTTTTATGATCATGAGCTGGTTACCTCTCGGAGCTTTATGTAAAATTATCTAATATGTTAAATGGAGCTATATTATGAAGAATCTGAATACGCTTTTGATATTTGACTGTTGACACATTTTAACCATCATTCCTCCCTCTTCCCCTTCTGGGCAAGGTGTTAAAAAAAAAAAAAAGAAAAAAAAAGAAAAGTCTGCATGCCTCCTCTTCTGGCACAGGTAGGAATTTCAAATCAGGTAAGTCCAGGCCTATGTGTCAGAGCCATCATCCCAGACCTGCCCCATAGGCAAAATAAAAGCCCCAAGCTACTCCATTCCTTAATTCTCAAGCCATTGTCAGACCTGCTTCCCATTCTGCTCTCCCTAGAGTGATTCATTATGTAAATGATAAATCTTTTCATACCCTCTTAATGTATATTTGGTGTCCTTAATCTGGACATCTGAACCAAATTTTTGCTGACAGTTCCTTCAGTTTTTGTAGAGTGACCTAAACAGGCAAACTCAGTAAAACCCTGCCACAATGAAGTAAGTGAGGTCCAAAAGTTATACTAAGTAAAGTGCAGGATTTTATTCATTTATTTATTTTTAAGTTATGACAAATACTATCTTTTCAGCAAATCTGTACTAAAGTATAAAGCACAACACAAAGACAGTGGAACTTACATGTATGCAATTTTTGATACACAGAGAAAGCCTGAAATGATCATGACCCAATCTATTGTTAACACCCTACCCTCTTCAACCTCGAACAGTTAAGGACTCAACTAGTAGCCAAAGTTCAAACTAACCAAAAGGTGCCTCAGAAGACACTCTTGGTGATCTTCCAAAAGGGCACAGCCTTGAAAACCCTATGGAACAATTCTAGTCCTCATCCATGGGTCACAATGAGTCACACAATACTCAAGAGCAATGAACAACAACTCTTTCCATTAGAAGTTTATCTTTCCACTTTTTGAAGACATGGGCTGAGTCAAGTATAGAAGTCATTTGAGTATGTTTGCCTTTCACAGGGAATGTTTCTTTCAGGGTTTTAAGAACTATCTATAATATAAAGAAGGATCTCTGGTGGCATACTGGTTAAAGCATTCAGCTGCTAACCCAAAATTCAGTTGTTCAAATCCACCAGTCACTCTGTGGGAGAAAGATGCAGTAGTTTGATTCTGCAAAGACTTACAGCCTTGGAAACACTACGGGGCAGTTATATTCTGTCCTATAGTGTCAAGGGAAGTTGGAATGGACCCAATGGCAGAGGGTTTATATATAAAGAGCTGTGAAGATTAAGGAAGCAGTGTCTGACTAAATAGCCACTCAATATATTATGGTTTCCTATCTCCTCCAACATCAACCATACTTTCTCAAAAGATTTAGGTAATTGCAAGCCCACAGGCTCAAATATTGGGCTGTAATAAGTGAACGATGAGGAGGTAAATAGCCAGGTAATATCTGCTACTTTTAGGAATAACTTCTAAATAAAATACTTTATGTAGACTCTCATTTATAGTAGCTGTAACTGTCTGATGATATTATTCCATAAAGGGAATAAGAAATTTATATTTTACTAACTCTAAGACTTGAGAGAATAGAGCTAATAAAAGTTCTACAATATCTCTCTGGGGAAGGAGTTACAAATGCATAAAAATCTACCCTTTGACATTCCGAAAGACAGTTGTCTCAGCATTCCTTTTATAGGCTAAAGTCATGGGAATTGTCACAACACACCGAAAATAGCTGATTTAAAAATTCTAATAAAATTTGTTGGAGAGAAAAATAGTTTTCAATCTTCTCCTTTTCAGATAAATTACCAACATACAGTAGAGCAAATGCTAGGACTAATGATACTTAATAATTTTTAGCACATAATCAGAGATAGAAATACAAGTGAACTAAGTCATAAATGCACTTTTTTTTTTTTTTTTTTTTTCACAAAGCACTTGCTACATGCTGGGAAGAGTCTTGGGGTGGTTCAACAGTTAATGTGCGCTCAGTTACAAATTGAAAGATGGACATTTTGGGTCCATCTAGAGGCACTGTGGAAGAAAGACCTGGTGAGCTACTTTTACAAAATCTGCCACAAAAAAAACCCAATGGAGAACAATTGTACTCCTACACACATGGGGTTGAAATGAGTCAGAATCGACTCAATGGCAACTAGTTTTTATATGTTAGGTTCTTTGATGAGACGTAGCTGATGGGGTGGAGATGTAAATATATGTGGAATATGGATTCAATCTTAAAGCAATTTAAAATCTAATAACTAGAGGAGACTGCTGAATATTAATACACTGAAGAATAGAGTAAGTGGCAAATAAGTGTATGTTCATAAAGTGGACAAAAGGACAAAAGAATTAACATTTAGCTTAAAGTTTGAAGGGCATTTTAGGCTGAAGAAACAATGGAAGTAGAAGTTTTACGATACGGAGTTTCATAAACTACCTTGAAAGAATGGATAGATAAATGCAGCTATATAAAGTATGTTTGGGGAATGTAGGAAGAGATGAAGATGGAAATTTTTTATAACAATAATATTTTACTCAGTTTTCAAGTGAAAGTTTACATAGCAAGTTAGATTTCTGTTTGACAATTTCCACACAGATTATTTGTTGGCATTGGTTACATTAACCATAATGTGTCAATGTTCTATTTAACTCTGTTCAGTTTGTTCCCTTTCCAGTACTCTAGTTTACCTGCCCCCTTCTCTTCTCATCTTTGCTCTTCAGCAATTATTGTCCTTTTGGTCTCACACTGATTTTTTTTTTTTTAAGTAGGGCACCAATCTTACAATATTAATCTTTTATTTTGTATTTTGTTTACCACTCTGTGCTTACACTGAAAAGTGACTTCAGGAAATAGTTCTTCATTTAATGAATGTCTCAGGAAGATACTCTCAGGGAATTCTCTGCTCTTTACTATTCCAGTTTGTCTGGATTTTTTTCTTTCTTTCTTTTTTTTTTTTTTTAAATAAGAATTTGAGTTCTGTTCCATATTTTTCTCCCATTCTATCCAGTACTACATAATGTGGTCAGAATGGCCAATGGTGGTAGCCAGGCACCACCCAGTCCTTTGTTCTCAGGGTTGATGAGGTTGTTGTGGCTCTTAGAGACTTGTTTATTCTCTGAGCTTTTGGTTACCTTCGTCTTGTTTTGCCCCTGGTATATCAATACCTGTAGCTGTGTCTGAGAAGCCCCCTTGCAAGCTTTTAAAACCCCAGATGCTACTCACATCACTAGGATGAAGATCATTTCCAGCCACTCTGGAGGTGAGGTGAGGCAGTCGGCTTCCATAAATATTTACAGCCTTGGAAACCCTATGGAGCAGTTCTACTCTGACCTAAAGGTCACTGTTGTTATGTGCCATTGAGTTGGCCCCGACTCATAGTAACCCTTCCTTGGGTTTCCAAGGCAGTATCCCTCTGGAAGTAGATGGCCCAACCTTCCTTCCGAGGAGTGGCAGGTGGGTTTGAACTTCCAGCCTTCTGGTTAGCAGTCAAGCACCTTAGGCACTATTGCTACCAGAGCTCCTTAAAGGTCACTAGGAGTTGGAGTTGGCAGTGGGTTTTAGGTATTTGACTGCTAACCAGAAGGCTGGTGGTTCAAACACACCAGTCACTTCTTGGAAGGAAGACTGGACATTCTACTGTAAAGTACCACCTTGGAATCCAAAGAGGGGTTGCTATGAGCTGGAACCAGCTCAATGGCAGTGAGTTTTTTTTTTTGTTTGTTTGTTTGTTTGAAAGATAATTCTGTCTGTTCTCATGTATGCATCTGTACCAACTTATATACCATTTACCTATACCTATTGTATATGCTCAAACACACTTTTTTGCTTTGGTTGTGCTGTGCTCATTACATCCACATTCAGTGCCACTTTTCCCATCGCCAAAAGTAAATAGCCTCTACTATATAAAGCATGCTTATCTCAGGACCTCCCCGCCCACCTCCAGCAACTACCAGTGGGCATTAATCTCCTATATATATCTGTTTTTGTCTTATAAAAGAAGACTTATACAATATTTGTTTTTATATGTGTTGTAAGGTTGAGATAAGGAAGAGAAGGGACACAGAAGGTAGAGCAAGGAAAACTTTATTCCACACTCCCGGGCGAGGTTCACGAGTCCCTGAAAGGGGCCAGAGAAGTGGCACTGCCCAGGTGAAAGAAAAGGTTTTTTATAGTTATTTTCTTCCTGTTCCTCAGCAGACTGGATTGAGAGCAGGGTATGTGTTACAGGAACCAATAAGGTTAAAGTACCCTATTAGCATGGGGGTAGGAAGCACAGTTGAAGTACTTCATTAACATAGTGGGCAGGAAATGGTTGGGGGCTTTCGTGAGTAAGAGTCAGGTGCTGGGGTCTTTTGTAAGTAAGGGTTACATGCTGGGGTTTGGTATGGGTTCTGGTCAGGCGCCTCCTTGTTTGACCAGTTCTTATAATTCCCTCTGGCTTAATCATTCACCCGCCTGGCCAGATGTGTTTCTGCCTAAAATGTGTGACTTATTTCACTTAGTACTATGCCCTCCAGGTCCATCTATGCTATAATACATTTCATGGACTCATCATTAATCTTTATGTTTGTATAGTATTCCATTGTTGTATGTACCATAGTTTGCTTATCCATTCTTCCACTGATGGACACTTTGGTTGCATCCATGCATTTACTATTGTGAATAAAGCTTTAATGAATATAGGTGTGCATGTCTGTTTGTGTTATTATTTTTGTTTCTGGCGTATATACCGAGGAGTGGGGTTGCTGGATCCTAGGGTAATTCTATTTCTATTTTTTTGTGAAAATGCCATACCACTTTCCATAGAGGTTACAGTCTCACCAGCAATGAATGAAGGCTTCAATTTCCCTGCATCTTTGCCAACATTTGTTGTGACCTTTTTTTCTTTTTCTTTTCTTTCTTTAAATCAGTGCCATTTTAGCTAATGTACAATGGTATCTCATTGAAGCTTTGGTTTGTCTCTCTTTAATGGCTAAGATCATGAACATCTTTTTATATATTGACTGTTCTGATGCCTTCTTTGGTGAAGTTTCTGTTCATGTCCTTTCCCCATTTAGTTATTGGGTTGTTTGTCCTTTTGTTGTTGAATTGTTGCAGTTTTCTATAGATTTTAGAGGTTAGACCATTACCAGATAAATCATTTCCACAGATTTTTTTTTCTGAATCTGTGGGTTGCCTATTTCAATAAAGTCCTTTAATGAGCATAAGTTTTCATTTTTTGTGAGGTCACATTTATTTACTTTGTCTTCATCTGTTTGTACATTTCTTACAATGTTTGATATCATATTTTACAAAATTTTAGCTAACAGTTGTCTTCCTATATTAATTTTATAGTTTTAGATGTAACAGATCTTTGATCCTTTTTTTTTTCTCTCTTTAACAAACAAAAATTTATATTCTCCCAGTTTAAGAGGCTAGAAGTCTGGATTCAATGTTGTGGCTCTAGGGGGATCTAGGGGAAGGCTTTCTTTCTCTGGTGGCTCTGGAGGAAGGTCTTTGTCTCCTCAGCTTCTGCTTCCTGGTTTCTTGAAGTTCTGCATGTGTGCTGCCATCTATCTTCCCTTGTCTCTCCTCTGTTTGCATGTTAATCTCTTTTATATCTCAAAAGAGATTGACTCAATAGGTCAATTAGTATAACATAGTCCACAAAGACAACATTCTACATCCTACTACGGTGAGTAGCAACAGGAATCCACTAGCCTGAGACCAGAAGAACTGGATGATGTCCAGCTACCACCATCAGCTGCTCTGATTGGGATCACAATATCCTTGATAGAATGGGAGAAAAATACAGAACAAAATTCAAAATCATATAAAAGACCAGACTCACTGGTCGGATAGAGACTACTGCCCTCAAGACTATGTCTCTTAGACACCCTTCAAATCTAGAATTGAACCCATCCCCAGAGATCACCTTTCAACCAAATAATAATCAGGTCTACAAAGTGAACAGTAACATCTGTGAGGAACTTGCTCCTCAGAATAGTCAACTATATATCAAAGGTCAGCATTTGTCCTAAAATGAAGTTCAGAGGTCAGGAAGGGGCAAGAAAGAAGGACGGATAGAAACAGGAAACCCAAGGAAGAGATGGGAGGAGTGCTAGTTAAATTGAAGGAGTTCTAACTAATGTCCTGAAAACAAAATATATGTGTATTAATCATTGAATGGAAAACTAATTTACTCTGTAAATTTCACCCAAACCACAACGAAATGTTGTTTTTTTTTAAGTGATTAAAATACACCCTACACTAATCCTGCCTTATTATTATTATTATTATTATTCAGATTTCCTCAGTTTCCCCCTAATGTCTGTTTTCTCGTCCAGGACCCAGCATCCCATCTAAAATATATCACATTACTTATTTATTTATTTTTTTTCTTTGAGGTATCACTTTACTGTGGTACCTCAGTACCACAGTACTGAACTAAACTACAGTATCTCTGAAGTATGCTTATATTGTTTTACTTACCTTAAAAAAAAAAAAAATTATTATTATTTAAAAAATGTAATATAAAACATTTTCATTTGATCCATTTTAATACAGTTTTTGTATATGATGTATGGTATGATTCCTGTTTCATTTTTGTACTAGTAGTAGATACTAGTACTAGTAGTAGATAACTAGTTTTACCTGCACCATTTATTAAAAAGACTGTTTCTGCCCCCACTAAATGTACTTTGTTCCATGATCAAAAATCAATTGTTCATAGATGGCTGGGTTTAATTCTGAGTTCTCATTTCTGTTCCATTGATTTATGTGTCTACCATAGATTGAACCAATATCAGATTACAATCGATGTATAGTATGTTTGGTATGGGAGAGTGTGAAGCCT
>NW_006922351.1:986781-987351 GCF_000298275.1 Orycteropus afer afer
GTTTAGACCATTTAATATTTAATGTTATTACTGAAAATGAACTTTCTACCTTACTCATTTGGCTTTTTGAATGTTTCATAGCTTTGGTTTTTTAATCTGATGTTTTTGTTTCCATTTGTATTTGGCTGCTTTCTTGTGATAAGCCTTTTTGTCAACTTCCTTCTTTTCCTCTTAATGTTTCTTCTTGGTGATTTGTTAGTGGTTAATACATTTGTTACATTACACTACTTACTATTGTAATAATTTTTAACATATGAACACCAAGGTTAACATATAACCTTAGCATAATAAGCTTATCCTTGATAGGCTGCTCCCTCCCCTGTTGATGTGTCTCATTAACATGATATATAACCTGTGTTCAGTAAGTTTACTTTGTACTTATTTCTTACAAATTTAATGATGTGTTATTTGAGAAATTTAATTATTAAATTTATTCTTTGAAAATACCATCTACTTGGTCTTTATAATAGCTCATGTTGTGTTTTGGGGAGATCTCTTTCCCTCTTATAATTTTTCCCCATATATTCGATAAGACTATTTATTTAATGCTCCTGGCTTTCTTTTTGGAGT
>NW_006922352.1:0-554 GCF_000298275.1 Orycteropus afer afer
GCCCCATAAGCAGATACTCCCCCTCTCCCCTTGCCTCCCACTCCTGGAAACCACTAGTAATCTTTGGTGTCAATATATTTGCTTTTTTTTTTTTTCCCCCACATAAGTGAGATCATATAATATTTGTCCTGAGGGCTCTTCTTAACTCCCTTTCCTTCGTGCCCCACATCCAAGCTCTCCAGAAACGCTTTTGGCTCTTTTTTCAGATTCTTTCCAGAATCTGACCATTTCTCACCTCCCCACCTGCTACCATCTTGGTCTGAACCATCTTCATTTCTGTCCTGGCCGACAGCAGTAATCTCTTCATTGGGTTCTCTACTTCTGCCTTTGAGCAGCTAGAATCTTTTCACCCATTGGCCTGCTGCCCTTACTGACCATCTGCTGTCAGTTGTATTAAAAAACAATATGATTACAAATTACCCTAAGTTCGAAGAAGGAAGAGAACAGGAATAGTTCCGTGAGAGAAATTTAAAAAACTTAAGTGGGTCCTGTCCCTCCTCTGGGAGCTCTGGTGGTGCAGTGCCTAAGGCACTTGACTGCTAACCAGAAGGCTG
>NW_006922352.1:3142-4395 GCF_000298275.1 Orycteropus afer afer
CCCTCTGTGTGAATGCGCCCCTCTGGTGTCTTATGGCTGGTTCATCCAAGGGGTGCATCTCCCTAGAGTAGGTGGGTGCATTGCCCCGGGGTAGGTGTTCTGCACGGAGGTCATTGTACTGTTGGGGTGAGAGCCAATCCACAAGAGTCCACTTCTAGGCCTGAAGTGTAACCTGGGGCCATAGTCTTGGGTGGTCTCACCGACTCTTGAACTTGATACACCACTACCTTCTGCCTTCCATTGAACTGGTGACTATCTTTTCTTAGAAAATTCCAGGAAGTTCCCACCTGGGGCCTTAATCTTTCATGCCCTCTGCCCTTCCCTTCCCTCTTCTTCGGGTAGCTACGCTTTTTCCTTTTTCCTGTCTGAACTTGGACTTCATCTCATAAGAAAGTTCTACCTGATTCTCCACATAAAGTAGATTCTATTTTTTTTTAATCATATCTGTTCTTTTCCTCCCTTACAAAGGGAGATTCGTATTTGCATGATTTTCCAAGGGCTTATTTGCTTAAGAGCCATCTTTCCATACCATTCTTATCAGTCCACCTCCCCTGTTGAAAGGAGGTGTGTGTACCTCTCCCCTTCAGGACTGCCCCTCTAGTGCCCCATGAAAACCCTGGCACTTAGTGGGTGCACTTGGTGTTTGTAGAATGAATGAGTGAGGATCTTGGGAGTGACCCCAGGCTCCCTGAGCTTCGGGGAGAACACGTTGGGTGTCTTTGAGTCCCTGACTCTGCATAATGAGATCCCTCGGCCCCCACAGTAAGAGGTGACGTCTGTTAGTTTCCAAAGACTTGAGTTGCATGTTTCTACTTCTCTGAGCCTTGGTTTCCTCATCTGCAAAAATAGGGGTGCTTATTGTGGGGTTGCTGAGTGCAGCACATGGCCCGTGGTACTGAACAAAATGGCAGCTGTCATTACTGTAACTAGTCAATATATCGCATTATAGTATATTAACTCTGCCATGTTAATACTCTATAGTATGCTCTATAGTATATTAACTCTGATATACTGAGGTCAGCTCTTCCTTCTTTCCCTCCCATCCCAGTTGCCATCAGAGTAGAATTACGCTCCATAGGGTTTTCAGTAACTAGATCTCAATGGTAGGTTCAACAGGCCTTTCTTCCAAGACACCCCTGGTGGACTCAAACCTCCAATCTTTTGCTTCACAGTCAAGGATATCAACCATTTGTACCATCTACTGGTAACGTAGTGCCTAAGGCACTTGACTGCTAACCAGAAGTCTGGTGGTT
>NW_006922352.1:4807-6218 GCF_000298275.1 Orycteropus afer afer
TAACCAGAAGGCTGGTGGTTCAAACCCACTAGCCACTCCTCGGAAGGAAGGTTGGACAATCTCCTTCCGTAGTGATACCGCCTCGGAAACCCAAGGAGGGGTCGCTATGAGTCGGGTCCGACTCGACGGCACATAACAACAACAACAACAGAGACTACCTTATAATATTTAAACCAAACCCACTGCCGACGAGTTGATTCCAACTCATAGTGACGTAGAGGACAGAGCAGAACCGCCCATTGGGTTTCCAAGGCTGTCAATCTTTGCAGAAGCAGACTGTCTCACAGTTCTCCCATGGAGTGGTTAGTAAGTTTGAACCAACGACCTTTTGGTTAGCAGCCAAATACTTTAACCACTGCACCACCAGAGCTCCTTTCATACTATATTGTTAGGTGCCCTCAAGTCAGCTCTGACTGTAGAGACCCCTGGACAACAGAACGAAGCACTGCCCGATCCTATGCTGTCCTCACGATCCTCGCTGGGCTTGAGCCCATCGTTGCAGCCACTGTGTCAATCCATCTCATTGACGGTCTTCCCCTTTGTCCCTGACCCTGCACTTCACCATGTATCATACTCTTCTCTGGGGAACTGGTCCCTTCTGACAATTTGACCAAAGTTATGTGCTATAAATACAATATAGTACGAAGGTAGTCAGTAATATAACTAGTTTAAAATTATTGGTCACTCAGGTTTAGTCCTGGGCTCTCTCCTCTCCTCTATCTATGTTCCATACTTGGGTGACCTCATCTAGACCCATGGCTTTAACTACCACCTGTCTCTGGTGACACCTTAAGTAAAAACCTTGAGTCCCTGACTCCAGGATGAGGTGCTCTCCCACCACAAGGAGAAGTAGTACCTCTTAGTTTCCAAAGACTTGAGTTGCCCTCAAATTGACCTTGACTAAAACAAAATACCTGATGCTTCTCTGCCCACCCAACATGGTTCTCTTCCCATCTCCTCCAATTCAAAGAAAGACACAATAGCACACCCACTTGTTCGGGCCAAATACCCGTAGGTCAGCCTTCCTTCCTCTCTTTACCTTCCATCCTACCTCACCAAGTCCTGCTGGTTTTCAACTTCCCCCCACTGGTAATCCCCACCACCTTGGTCCAAGCTTCCATCTTATGTCATCAGATGACTATCACAGCACCCACATTGATCCCCTGCACCCCTTCTTGCCCAGTTTCCACGTGGGAACCGGGGGTTCTCTCAAAACGTGAATCAAATGGTGCTGAATGAAATCCGGACGCCTCACCCCTTCCTACAAGGCCTTGCAAAATCTGGTCCTCCCGTTAAAAAGCAACTTCATGAAAGCAGCAACCTGGCTTGTTTCATTCACCGATGTTGTTGTTGTTAAGTGCTGTCGAGTCGTTTCCGACTCATAGCGACCCCATGCACAGCAGAACGAAAC
>NW_006922352.1:6813-12185 GCF_000298275.1 Orycteropus afer afer
CCACTCTCGGTGAATGAGAACCCCACCACAGAGCAAGTGGCCTGAGCTGTAGAGAGCAGCCTGGTAGGGGTGATCAGTCTTCTCACAGGTTGAGCCTTGCACCAACTTATTCTTCTCTTCTGCCCAGGCTGAAGGAGAGAGTGTCTGAGTCAGAGAGGAGGTCTGAAGACCTCAAGGGGAACCCCATCCCCTTCTTAATCATCAAGATCATCTCCATCTTTGCCCCCAAATGTATCATTGTCTCTGTCCCCAATCACTTTCAAACCTACTTAATCCCCTTCCGCATCTTATCTGCAACCCCAAAGCCAACCCTATCTTCAAACTGTTCCCCATCCTCAAGCCTGGCTCTCCCTTCCCCATCTGTATCCCATCCCCAAAACCAACTCTATCTACTCTCCCTTGCCTTCAAGTCATCCCTCCCCATCTACGTCCCCATCCTCCAAATCAATGTTACGTACAATTTTCCCCATCTTTCACCCTCCTTGCCTATCTCTATCTCCAACCCCAAAGCCAACTTCATCCACAAAATCTTCCCCATCTTCAAACAATGATTCTCCATCTGTATCCCCATCCCCCAAAACAACCTATCCACAAACTCTTCTTCCTCTCCAACCTTCCTTTCCCTTCTCCAGCCATCTCTCCATTCCAAAGCCAACCCCATCCTCCAACTCTTCCCCATCTTCCAACCAACCTCCCATCTGTTTCCATCTCTGACCTCCATCCCAATTCCAGTCTCTTCCCATCAACGACCCCAACCCCATCTCCAAACCTCCCCCATTCCCTTTCTTCCCACCTGCTGCTATCAGAACCAGCATTAGGATCAGCACCTTCGTAATCATTCCTGGAGGAGGAAATCAGAGATTCCATTAGTCAGTGTCTCATACTCCACCCAAGACCCCTCCCTCCCTCCCTCTTCTTCCTCATCCTGCCCTTCCTCCCTGACCTGCTGTGCTCCCCTGACTCCTGGTGTATATCCTTTTCATGCAGGCTTCACATGTCTCCTTTCCCCAAACTTTGCTTTCCCTCTGAAGGTCCCAAGAAGTCAGGCACCAGAGAAAATCACAGTGTGATTTTGATGCAATCTTTCTCCGTCCTTGGGTTCTGGTTTGCCTTTTTCATAACAAGGGACCCCTAGCTTTCTTCCTTCTCTAAATTTTTCCTCTGTGCCTTGGCTCTGTGATCACCTGGTCACCCACTCTTACACCTGTAGGTTCTGGGATGTGGTGTGAGCCAGGGACAGGAAGATCTTACCTGCTGGGAGCTGACTGCCCACAGGGTGAAGCAGGCAGACAGGGAGCCAGAGAGAGTTGGAAATGCAGGGAGCGACAGGAAGAAAATGGACTTGGAAAGCAGAGAGGACACCTCCGAGTCAGAGGCACACAGCAGGTGAGAACAGAGAATGGAAGGGCTGAGGGGCCCAGGGCTTCAAGGAACTGCTCCCAGGAAGAGGTAGGTCCAGTTCCCTGGCACTCCTACTGCTTTTAACCCCTGTCTCCTCAGGTCCCCGAGGCAGGCAGGGTGGCCCCACCCTTTTCCTCCTTACCCAGACTTCCCACACACATTCCTACCACCTCCACAGCTCTGCTTCTGATGACCCCCTGACCAGAGCTCTGGGGAGGGGAACCCTGATCCCCAAGTGCTGGCCTCTGGTCGTCGGTCCGGGAGAGGAGAAGGCTGAGGGCCCAGGCTCCTGGGTCTGAGGGAGGAGATAAATGGAGTCTCCTGGGTCCGAGGGAGGAGGGGGCCAAAGGCCTAGACTCCTGGGTCTGAGGGGAGGGGGTAGAGCATTAACTCCTAAGCCTTCATATGCAAAAGAGGCTTAAAGTCTGAGCTCTGGGTCTGAGGAGGAAGATGGGCCTCCTCATTCTGAGTTCCTAGACTTCTAGGTCTTTGGGAAAGAAAGGATCTGAGGTCCGAAACACGGGCACCCCAAGAAAACAAACAGGCAGCTCCCTCCCCAGTCTCCAAAAGCCCCACTTCCTCCATCTGTGAGGAGTCAGGGACCTGCTGGTCTCACACCTGAGTCTGGAGCCATGGGGCACTGGGAACCATGTCACCTGAGTTCAGTAGGGTCAAGGCTGACTCACGCACCTGCTGGTAAGTCCCTCTGTGTGTGGCGACAACCTCCGTGTCTGAGAGAGAGAGAGAGAGAGAGGGAGAGAGAAGCTCTTGCATGCGAAAGTGTGTGTCACCACACTGGCACCGCCCCTGCCCTGGGCTGGGGTGCAGACCAGGCTCTATGGGGAAAGGGCCTCTAACAATTGGTCTTTGTCCACCCCCAGCATCCCAGTGCCATGCTCCCGGCAGCTCCGTTTCTCAACTTCTCTTCCGGGCAGGCTACTAAGTCAATAGCTTCCTTTTGTCCCTTCCTTTTGCCCTCTGCTGCTGCTGCCCTCTGACTGTCCACCGACCTCTGCCTGGAAATTTCAGGACTCTGGTCACTCTCCTCCAACTCTGCCCACCTCTGGAGGTCTCTCCCACCATCTCTCTCCCCAGACGTGTGGAGCGGGGCCCACACGTGTGGAGTGTGGAGGAAGACGTGTCTCTCTTCCTTCGTTTTCGTGGTTTTCGGTGTTCATCTCAGTCTCTGTGTTTGTGTGTGTGTCTGTCTCTTTGCTCCTCTCTCCATCTCTTACTTTCTGTCTCTCTCTCTTTCGATTTCCTCTTCTTAAAACATTTTCCCATTCATTCATTCATTCATTCTCTGTCTCTTTCACTTCCTTCCTTCCCTCTTTCCTTGTTTTTAAACCTCTTCCTTCCCTTCTTCCTTCTTCTTCCTCTTCTTCCCCGTCCCCTTCCTCTAACTCCACTCATTTATTCATTCATTCTGTGTCTGTATCTCTTCCCCTCTCTTCCATAATCCTTTCTCTCTCTGTATATCTTTGTTTCCCTTTTTTTCTCTCTCTCTCCTCTCCTTATAAAAAAATTTCCCTCCCTCCCTCCCTCTCTCCCATGCCCTGCTTCCAATAATTACCTTGTTTTCTCTCCCCATCTCTCTCTTTCTGCCTCTCTATACATATATACGCTTCTCTCTCCTCCCCTCCCCTCTCTCTCTTCTTCTCCATTTGACTCTCTAAGTCTCTATTAACACCCCCCAAGTCTCTCTCTGCTTCTCTGCCCCTAGGTCTCCCTTTAGATTTCTGAAAGAAACACATGTGCACGCAGGCAAGGGGTTCATACTTGGGGAGACAGAAGGTGGTGTGGGGGCAGTAGGGATGCTAGTGGAGCATAGGGGGATGTGAAGATTTATTCATGAAATTCAGGGGTGTGACAATTAGCAGGAATGCAAATAAGGGAAGGAAGAGGTTTAAAAACAAGGAAAGAGGAAGGAAGGAATGCAAAGAAATCAGAAAAAAACATGGGAGCATTACGAGATATGGAGGTGTGGGGGATCTATGGCCCTAGGGAATTCACAAGATTTGGGATACGCCTTGGAAGTTAGACCTTGGAAGCAGAGAGCTGGCCAGGAAGAGGGGGTGTGAAAATCTTGGTATGTGCTAGAAGCAGGAGGAGGGAGGGTGTTTGTGTCTGAGTGGAAGGAAATGAGGAGGGAGTGGCCATCACCAGGGATGGGAAGATGCGAGGTGTATGAATGGAAGTGAGGTCTTATAGGGAAATCATTGAGTAATAAAGACAATGATGTTAATAATGTCCAGCTCAACACGTGACATTATGGGAGGCATTTCTGTGTGTGTATGTTAAATCTACGTGTCTGACTTCATTAACCATTAGGGAAGATGCAGATCAAAACCACAATGAGATACCATCTCATCCCCATTAGAATGGCAATGATTAAAGAAGAAGAAGAAAAAAAAAAAAAAACCTGGGTGCTGATAAGGTAGTGGTGAAACAGGAATTCTCATCCATTGCTGGGGGGAATGGAAAATGGTGTAGCCACTATGTCAATCCATCTCATTGAGGGTCAGCCTGGTTTTTTTTTTTTTTTTTTTGCTGATTCTGAGTTTTTTTGCTGACCATCACAAGCAAATATATATATATAACTAAACTCACTGCCATTGAGTTGATTCTGACTCACAACGACCCCCCATTGGGTTTTGGAGGCTGTAAATCTTAACAGAAGCAGATTGCCTTATCTTCTGCAGAGCAGCTAGTGGATTTGAACCACTGACATTCTGGTTAGCAGTCAAATGCCTTATCCATTATGCCATGAGAGTTCCTTATCAAGTATATAGAAACGAAAACTTATTAGCAGTTACCAGGGGTGGGAGGGAGGGAAAAAGGGAGAATTTTTGCTTAGGGGATGTTGAGTTCATGTGAAAGGTGAGAGAGTAATTTGGAGAAGGGTAGCAAGAATGGTTATACAACTCGAAGAACGTAATGCCATTCAGTTGTACATGTAGAAACCATTGGACAGGTGTATATTCTGGTCTGTTTTAACCACAATAATTTTTAAAAAATCGAATCATCACCACCTTTGCTTGGGACCTGTCACTCCCAGGAAGAAGACCGATCTGGCATTCAGTATACTTTCTGGGGTTGCTTCCCTAACTCCCTCCAGGCCCCCACACTCGTGTCTCCCCTGAACTCAGTGTTTCTCTTGAAACATGATCTTCCTCTGGGGGCCTCTCACTAGCTCTGATCCCCAAACCCTGTCCCTTGGCTTCTTCTCTCTGCATGGTTCCTTCTGTCCCTCATGCCCCTGGCCTCAGCTCACACTTGATTCCTCTCCCACCTGGACCATGGTCCTGGCCTCTTCCCCTCCTCTCTATCCCTAACCCCCACCTTCAGAGCTGAGCCTACCCCTTGTCTGCTCACAGCCCCACCCTGGCTCCCCATGCCCCTCTCTCCAAAGCTCCAGACCCTCAGGTCCAAAACTGAAGGTGTCTGAAGACTTCCTGTATTTATAGCAGCACCGGCCAATAGAAACACAATGCAAGCCATGCATGTATGTTTAAAATTTTCTAGAAGCCACAATATGGAGTTATTGAGTTCTTTGGTCACTATTTCCTTGGGTGTACTCTGGGCCAGGTCCTCTGTGGGTTCTTGGGACACACGGGTGAGTCAGCCCCAGTGCCTGCCCTCAAGGAGCTCATGGTCTAGTGGTGGAGATAAGCCTGGATCCAGAGGGTCACGGTCACATGTGCACATGGTTGAACACTCAGCTGGTAACTGAAAAGTTGGTGACTTGAAACCAACCGGCGGCTCTGTGGAAGAAAGGCCTGGTGAACTGCTTCTGTGACGACTACAGCCGAGAAAAACCTAGGCCAGTTCTGTCCTGTCACGTGGGTTCTACCTCACAATAGCAGCCACGTAAGAAAAGTCAAAGGAACAGGTGGAATTAGTGTTACAATCTCATTTAACCCAATCTCAATGGTGGCTCAATGGCAGAATTCTTTTTTTTTTTTTTTTTT
>NW_006922352.1:12590-15040 GCF_000298275.1 Orycteropus afer afer
ACATAGATCCCCTTCCAAGTGGATGACAGTGGTAGCTGGGCACCATCTAGTTCTTCTGGTCTCATAGTTGTATAGGCTGCAGATCAGATGGTGTACCAGTTGCTAGGACTCATTGTTTCCATGAATTTTGGTTTTCTTCATTCTTCTTTGCTCTGGATGAGGCGAGACCCATCGTTGCATCTAGATGGCAGCTTGCAATGGCAGGAGATCTGGGTTCTATTCCTGGCCAAGGAACCTCATGCACAGTCACCACCGGTCTGTCTGTGGAGGTTTGTGTGACACTGTGATGCTGAACATGTTTCAGTGGAGCTTCCAGACTAAAACTAGGAAGGAAGGCCTGGTGTCCTGCTTCTGAAAAGTAGCCAATGAAAAACGTGGATCACAATGGTGTGGCCTGCAGCCAGCCAATCATGGGCATGCACAGGACCGGGCAGCGTTTTTTCCCTTTGTGCTTGGGGCTGTCATGAATCAGGACCAACTCGGCAACTCAACACCAGGTAAGGACAACAGTGCAACATGTTATCACTTCAACATGAAATAAAAATGAGCAAGACTTTAAAGAGGTAGCTGGCCTTCTTATTTCTTGCACACTCAGTCTTTGAGATGTGCTGTGTGTGTGTGTATGTATTTATCATGGTGAAAATATTCACACCAAGACATTTGCCAACACAGCAACTTCCACATGTACAATTCAACAACATTGATTACATTTCATGTTGTACTGCCATTATTACTGCTGTTGGGTGCCGTTGACCCAATTTTTGGCTCATCTCAACCCCGTGTGATGAGTAGAACTGCCCCATAGGGATCCTCGCGGTGTCATGGTTAAAGCACTCTGCTAATAACTGGCTCAGTGGTTCAAATACACCCACTGGTTCCACTACAGAAAAGATCTGCTTCTATAGAGTTGGTGTCCTAGGAAACCCTATGGGGCAGTTCCACTCTGCCACACGGAGTCACTGTGAGATGGAGTGGACCCAACAGCCCCCAGCCACAACCACCATTATTGCTATCCCTTTCCACCTGCTGGGTATGTTGCCCTTACAGCCCATCCCAATTGGAACTCAACACATTTAAAGTACTCCAGAGCCAGGTGTGGTGACTGGCTGTCTGATTGCACAAGTGTCACCTGCTTCTTTCTTTACACTCCGGCCATTGGGATTACTTGAACTTTCCCGGCATCATGCCAAGCCCTCTGGCACCTGGGGCCTTCTACCCATGCAATTCCCTCTTCTCAGAAACCTCTTTTCACCTCCTCCTGGCAGCAACAACTTGTTCTTCAAGTCTTTGCTTAGATATCACCTCCTTCAGGAAGCCTTCCCTGAACACCACCCTGCCTCCATCCCCTGTGGCTGGATTAGTCATTTTCTTACGTAGGCTTCATAGCAGGTGCCTCCCTCATGTCAACCTTGACCGTGACCCTCTGGATCCAGGCTTATCTCCACCACTAGACCATGAGCTCCTTGAGGGCAGGCACTGGGGCTGACTCACCCAAGTGTCCCAAGAACCCACAGAGGACCTGGCCCAGAGGACACCCAAGGAAATAGTGACCAAAGAACTAAATGACTTAATTACACCCACTCCCCTTTGCCAGATAAGAAAACTGACCTTCAGAAAAGGGAAGTCAGTTGCTCACGTTGAACACCCAGGAAGTGGTGGAGCCTGAGTTGGAATTCAACTTCCAACATGGCGGTGGATATGACTCATGTCTTGGCACTTCCACTGGACCCATCTTTTTTTTTTTCCCCCTGAGGAATTTTTTTTTTTTTTTAATTGTGATTTGGGTGAAGATTTACAGAGCAAATTCACTTTCCATACAGCAGTTCACATACACTTTGTCTCATGACATTGACCTCAATTTACCACAATGCAACAGCTCCCCTCCCACTTCCTCCGCATAGTTACCTATTCCCAGTGTCCACCCCTCCATGCACTCCTGCCCCCTGAACTGTCTCCCTGTGCACACACAGCCCTTCTATTCTCCCACGATTGTTCTCTCCAAGGAGTGTATTTTTCTAATGTAAATGTTCAGTTCATATACCTGTCTGTTGTTTGGCTAGAAACCACAGGTGTGGGTTCGATTCCAGACCTGAAAGGCAGCTAGGGGCCATAGTCTCAGCGGTTCCACCAGGCTCTATCGGACACTGGGTCCATCTTACTACAATGTGGGGAGGAGGGAATTGGGAGCAATCTGGGGGGAGACATATCAAGGAAGGGGGGAAGAAGTACGACCATGGAAAGTGAAGGAAATTCTAAGACAGAGAAGGAGATTGTTTGCCAGTGCTCTTAGTCATTTCTGCATGTCACCACCTATACTTCTTTGCTGGATATTTTTCTCTCTGCAGATGTCTCCAATAAAAATAAAATTTATAAGGAAACTTTATGAAAGTCTAAATGGAAAGGTTGATACTAGCCAAAAGGTCGGCAGTTTGAACCTACCCAGAGGCACT
>NW_006922352.1:44592-49362 GCF_000298275.1 Orycteropus afer afer
GTTTTTTTAGGGGATAATATCTTGCTTAATTAGAGTTCAAAATTAGTGCTTCTTATCATCCACTCAATTGCAAACATTTACCTGCAAAAATCAGCTTGAGGGATTTGGCCCACCAATGGCAGTTTGGTGACCCCTGTTTTAGAGATAACAGAATGAAAAGAATGAATGAGATTTGCTTCAAAATACTCCAGTTTGGGGGGAACGTGGGATATGAAGCGTGGTGCCCGCCGGTGAGACAAGATTATCTTGGCTCCTTAATTCTTGAAGTTGTGCGATGATGCTACAGGAGATCCATTGTACTATTTTCTCTGTTGTGCATACGTTTGAAATATTCCACACTCACAAAAGTATCAAACAACTATTTTGGTTTGTGGTGTCCCTTGAGGATCTGAGAGAGGGTGATGCCTGGAAGACTTCTCTCGCACTTGTACCACTTCTGGGAAATCACCCTGCCCACAGATCCAGGCCACCAGGTTTCATAGCACATGACTCCAAGTACCCACTGATTGGATAGGGCTGGTCACCTGACCAGAATGCCATCAAATCATTGGCCTTTCCGTGACCTATGACTGAAGGAGAAAAGATGAGCTGGGCCAATCAGATTCTCTTTCCTGACACTATAATTTGAGAAATCTTGGATGAGTGTAGCAGTTGGGAGTGGGAGACGAAGTTGAAAAGGGGTGCATTAGGGAGAGAGGCTGAAGTAGCTCATGAAGAAGCAAAAACTATGAGAATGCAAAATCATGAATTAGAGAATGGAGTTGTAGAGTCAAAGAAATGAGTCTGATGGTTGGCAGTAGAGAGGAAGCAACAGACACGAAGAGTGAAGAGACATACATAGGAGGAGCCAGTCTCTATCAGAAACCAGACTTCTGTTTCAGTTTATTTATATGCTCACAATAACTGCCCCTCTCCACACAATGCCTTTTCCAAGACAACGTGCATTCAGCCCCTGCTCCCATGAAAACTCCCAAGAATGTACTTTCCTCCACTCAATGGGTATCAAGCGTCATTCACTGTGGATACCAGCAACAATGGGATGTTCACACTTTCCCACCACAGAAGGAACCCTAGACAGCTTTACACCGTGAGAAAGATTCCGATTTGTCTCAAGAAACATAACCTGTCTCTCAGACTATTGTTGTTTTGTCAACTGCTGCGAAATTAACCCTCAGTTCATGGCGACCTTAAGCATGATGCAACAGTATGCTTCCTGGTCCTATGACAGCCCTGTGGTCTGCTGTGGACTGAACCGTTGTGACCCAGATGGTTTTCACTGGCTGATTTTTGGGCGAAGTTTGACTAGTCTGTCTCAGTCTGGAAGCTCCATTGAAACCTGTTCAACGTCACAGCACCATGGAAACCTCCACCCACAGGTGGTAGCTGTGGGTGAGGTGCATTGCTCAGAAATTGAACCTG
This sequence comes from Orycteropus afer afer, assembly GCF_000298275.1. Lineage (NCBI taxonomy): Eukaryota > Metazoa > Chordata > Mammalia > Tubulidentata > Orycteropodidae > Orycteropus > Orycteropus afer. The sequence continues at coordinate 46,012 of NW_006922352.1, forward strand.
GTCCCCCCGCACCCACAAAACAAAACAAAACCCACTGCCGTCGATTCTGACCCATGTCGACCCCTATTGGGTCTTCAAGGCTGTAAATCTTTGTGGAAGAGACTGTTTCATCTTTCTCCTGTGGAGTGGCTGGTGGTTTCCAACCAGCGACCTTTCAGTTAGCAGGCGAGCATTTAACCACTCCACCACCGATCTCCTTCCCATAAAGATGACAGCCTTTGGAAACCCTCTAGGGCAGCTCTACTCCGTCCTATAGGGTCTCTGAGTCGAAATCGCCTGGATGGCAGTGGGTTGGGTGTTGATTTTGGCCAGCGCTCTATTTCTTGATCTGGGTGGGAGTTTCATGGGTGTTCGTTTGTAAATATTTCAACTATACAGATATTTATTGTGTTCTTATGTATGCAGCCTTTACAGGAAAAGAAGGATTCTCTCCAGGCAGTAGGGATCGCTTCCCAAACCCTTGTCCCTCCAGGCTCCCGTTAAATCTTTCCCTCCAACCACCCTCCCTCGCATAGCCAGCCAGACAGGCAAGGAGCCAGGTTGGGGTTACTAGTTTATTGAGGGCAATCTAGGACTCTTGGAGGATCAGCCTCTGTTTCCGACGGTCTTCTTGATCCAGTCCAGGTAGCGGCAGATGTTGGTGTAGACACCAGGTCTCTTGGGCTGCCCACAGGGGTCTGAACCCCAGGATGTGATGCCCTGGAGGACACCTCTACACACCAGCGGGCCCCCAGAATCGCCCTGTAAGGGGAAGGTGAGAGGAATTCTAAGTGGCCCACAAGGTTCATTTCCCTGCTGTAGGCAGCATTTATGGTCAGGTGTCTAGCATAATCGCTCCCCTTCACCCAATGGCGATAAGAGCATTGTTTCCTGGGACAAATGAGAGGGAGAAGGTGAGGGAGGAGGGGGGAGAGGGAGGAGGGAGGAGAGGGGAGGAAGGAGGGAGGAGGGAGAAGGGAGAGGGAGTTGGGGCTTCCACATTGGCTCAAATCCTGGCCAATCGGGGAAGAGAATGCTCTCTTCGGTTCCATCTAGGGGGAGAAGAGTGGCGATTATGTGGAGAGGACAGAGCTAAGGCCTCCTGGATTCTTGGCCAATGGTGATGAGAGCTCGAAGCCAGTTAGTTACATACAGAGCTGACGCCAACAGACAAGTGACTTTCTTCATGGAAAGAGAACATTGTCTCTACGGAACAGTTCAGAAAGATCGGCTTTCACAGAAAGGTCATCGATGGAAATGGCTCCATTTCTGGCCAATGGGGAAGACAGCACTGTCTTCAGGAGCCAGTCATTAGGCAAAGGGGTGGGGCTTCTGTGAAAGGGACCAATCCATAGGGAGCTCTGAGCACAACGGACTAGAGTTGGGGCCAATAGGAAAGTGAACGTTACATCCAAGACAATCCCTAGAGAAGAGAGTGGAGAACTCAGAGGGAGAATGAAGTGAATGGCACGACTTCCAGCCAATTGGGAGGAAGACATTGCTCCCCCAGGAGTGAATCACAGGAGAAGTAATCCACGCTTGGAAAGCCACACCCATTGCCTTACAGGTGATTCCAACTCCTAGCAACTCTATGGGACAGTAAAAGTGTTCCCACAGGAGTGTACCCAACAACATATATAGGGTTGGCAGACAATGGCCCTATAATTTTATTTGTATGTTCTGTGAGAATTCCGAGGTGTATAGTAGAACTGACAAGGGGCAAGGTTGTGGTCACTGCTTGGTCACAGTCAGCTACCCAGAGGGACTGAATAGTTGAACCTGTGGGCTCGGGACCATAGTCACAGGGGACATCAAGCTCAATTGTCACAACACTACACAAAACATTATTCCACCTCTTACTTTAGTGAGTAGAGACTAGGATCTTAAAAGCTTACAAGCTGCCATCTAGATGCAATGATGGGTCTTGCCTCACCCAGAACAAAGAAGAATGAAGAAAAACAAAAATGCATGGAAACAATTAGTCCTAGTGACTGGTACACCATGCGATCTGCAGCCTATATGACTATGAGACCAGAAGAACTATATGGTGCCCGGCTACCACTGTTAACCACTTGGAAGGGGATCTATGTAGGAGATCCTGGATAGAGAGGGAGAACAATGTGGAACAGAACTCAAAATCATTTGTAGAAAAAAAAAAGGGTGGGACCAGGTTTGCTGGTCTGATAGAGCCTGGTGGAACCACTGAGACTATGGCCCCTAGCTGCCTTTCAGGTCTGGAATTGAACCCACACCAGTGGCTTCCAGAGAAACAAAAGATAAGCATATGACTTGAACATTTGCCTGGGGTAGATACACTCCTTGGAGAGAACAATCATGAAAGAAGGGCTGTGTATGCACAGGGAGACAGCTCCGGGGCAGGGCTGCATGAAGGGAAGGACACAGGGAAGAGGTGACTGTCAGGAGGAAGTGGGAGGGGAGCTGTTGCATTGTGGTAAATTGTGGTCAATGTCATGAGACAAAGTGTATGTGTACTGCTGTATGGAAAGTGAATTTACTCTGTAAATTTTCACCCAAATCACAATTAGGAAAAAAAAAAAAAAAGTGCCCCCACAGGGTTCCTAAGGCCATAATTTTTATGGACTGCACAGAAGAATGAACAAATCTGTCCCGGAAGAAGTGCAGCTGGAATGCTTCTTAGAAGCAAGAATGGCCAGAATGTCTCACCTACTTTGGCCACGTTGTCAGAGGGGACCATTCCCTGGAGAAGGATGTCATGCTTGGTGAGGTGGAGCGGAGAGTCAGAGAAAGAGAGAAAGACCCTCAGTGAGACGGACGGACACCGTGGCGGCAATGATGGCTCAAGCACAGCAGGGATTGTGAGGCTGACGCAGGACCAGACAGGGTTTTGTTCTGTTGTCCACGGGGTCACTGTGAGTCGGGGCTGACTCAGGAACTCCTCACACATCAACAATAATCTCTATGGGAACACACAGCCACATCTTTCACCTGTGGCTGGTCGGATGGAATTACTGACCTTTTTGGCTAACAGCTGAGTGCTTAACCCTGCGCCACCAAGGCTCCTTGGGTAACCCAACCGGTTCCCAAAGGAACCCGGCCAAGGTAAAGTCAGTTCAAATTCCAGGAACTAACACTGGGAAGGAGCTCTGGTGACATAGTGCCTAAGTCACGTGACTGCTAACCAGAGGCTGGCGGTTCAAACCCACCAGCCACTCCCGGAAGGAAGGTTGGGCAATCTACTTCCGTAGCGATACCGCCTCAGAAACCCAAGCAGGGGTCGCTATGAGTCAAGTCAAGTCAATGGCAGTGACCTTGGTTTGGGCTTTGCTTCCAGTGGGTGTGGTTTGGGCTTTGCTCCCATCAAGACTGACAGCCTTGGAGCCCCTGTGGTGC
>NW_006922352.1:49506-50352 GCF_000298275.1 Orycteropus afer afer
AACAACAACAACAACACTGGAAAAGAAAGTAGGGTGCTTGCCTAACCACCCACCCCTACCCCAGCTTGCACCCCATACCAGAGGTAGGAGTTCCCAAGAAATTAGCAGTGACCCCTCCTTTCCACTTTTCGACCCCTGGGCTGTGTCACCTTCAGCAAATTTGCTCTTCCTCTTCCTTTAATTTTTTTTGTAAACTTTTTCTTGTGATTTGGGTGAATGTTTGCAGAATAAATTGGTTTTCTGTTCAACGATTCGTACACGTTCTGTTTTCATGGCATCAACTGTAATCCCTCCCAGAGAACCCGCCCTTCTTTGAACGTGGTTGCCACTCTGTTGAGACAGAGAGGCCCACCCTGGGTGCCAACGCTGTGGACTCACTTCCCCTGCAAGCATCAAGCCTCTCTTCCCCTACCGGCAGGTGAGGGAGTGAGGAAGGAAGGTGGGCTCGGACAGGCCACTCACCTGGCACGTGTCAGCTCCACTACTGTCACCTGCACAGATCATACCATCTGTGACCTTCCTGGGGTAGGCGTCCTCACATTGCTTCCGAGGAAAGATTTTGATCTCTGCGCAGTTGAGGGTGTCAGGAAAATTCTCTGAGAGGGAAGAGGTGGTAAGTTTCCAGAAAGGGTAACCCTTTCGCTCCATCCCTGTTGGAATCTAACGTCTCTCCTCTCTGCAGCAGCACGGGGTGTATTCTGACTCATTTTTCAAGGTCTGTCTCCTCCTCTCAGTAAATGTGGGGAGGGCGCATGACCAGCACAAGATGGGGCCTGGCCAAGGTTATGGTCATTGCTTGGTCACAGCCAGCTACCCAGAGGGACCGAGTAGTTGATCCTGCGGGCT
>NW_006922352.1:51798-60052 GCF_000298275.1 Orycteropus afer afer
CTCCTCCATCTCACATCAGATGTGTTTTTCTCCTGGTCCCCTGCACGTACCCTTGCACATAAGCACTGAACATATAAAGCCACAGCCCACTCTACCCTCCCTGCACGGACCCCTACCTGTGTGACATTTGACACTTGGCGTCTGTCACAAGAGTCTTAGCACTGACCTCCCCATGCCGCTTCCCTAATAAAGCCTTGTCTGATCCACCCGGCTTTTTCCGCCTCTCCCCCACCCCTCTCTCTCTTTTTCTGGAATCTAACCTGTGTCCATTGGAGCCACTCCAGTTGCTGGTCCGGTGGGCGTAACAAAATGAAGCCACTCCCCATGATGGTCGCCTTTCTCCACCAAGACAGGGGCCCTTGGATCTTACCTTTTGCTTCATGCTCTGAGCCATTTTCCAATTCAAGGACAAGCGGCTGAGGAACTTGGAGGTGCCCCCATGTGACACTTTTTACCCCCCACCTTCTGCCCTACCTCTACCCCCACACCACCAGGTTTCCAATCTCAACTAAATCTTAACTTCTTCCAAATGTCACCACCTCCTAGAAGCCTTCCTTGATCACTCTAATTAAAACACCACTCACTCCACTCCCCACTGTTCCCCTGCATTCGACTGCACTAGCTGTTCCCAGAGACTCTGTTTTATTGTGTATGTATTTGTTTATTGTCCTTCTCTCCCACCTAGCTTGCAACTCCACGAGGACAGGGACATTTCCTGATTCATTCACACCGCATTCCCGTGCCTAGAATCGCACCCAGGTCATGTCGTCGCATGGGTGCTGACTCTTACCGACTCCATGGGTGCAGGGAACTGCTCTGTAGGACTTTCAAGGCTGTGCCTTTTCGGAAGCAAATCAAATTGCACCAACTTTTTGGTTAATAGTCAAGCACTTAATTGTTTTCACCACCCTGGAACTGTTACTCAGTAAATATGTCTTGAATTAATGATTGAAAGCGGAACTGTTCCTTTGGCGAACAGACTTGAGGGAGAAAAAAAAAAAAAACTTGTATCTGGCAACTGAGTCAACAGCGGTGCGCTCATGAACTCATTTAACCCTCATAGCAGCTCTTTGATGGAGTGATTCAATTATTTCTTCATTCATTCACTCCACAAATATTTCTTGAGCTCCTACTGCAGGCCAGGCAGCACCCTGAGCCCTAGGGACAGGGCAGTGAGGAAAACAGACGCAATGCAGGCCCTTCAGGAGCTCGAAGGCCTTTGGGTAGTCGTCTCAGTTTGCAAGTGAGGCTGAGCCGTGGGGAGGATTTGCCAGAAGAAGGGGGCAGCACCACATTTTTAACATCTGCCTGATTCTTTAGCAGGAAGATTTACAAAGCATGAAGTCAGACAAGCAGAGACCTGAACCCTGGCTTCAAGTCAGGTCGACTCTCTGAGACGAGTCTGCGTTTTTACCTCTGAGGCAGGGTGAAGGGCTGCCTGGACTCTGAATTCTCAAAGTGGGGCTTTCCATGGAGACCCGGATTTTCGGTCCAGCGTGAGGGGGACGCTGGAGTCCTAGTCTACCGGACACTAAGAGGGTAAGAGCCTGCACTTTGTTCCTGTGGGAGTGGGGGCTTGGGGAGCAGCGCTCTTGGGTTCAAGAGGGAGAGGGTGCTTAGAAGCCTAGCTTCCTGTGTGCCTGGGGCGTCCCAAGTTCCTGGGTGGGACAAACAGCTGGTGTTCAACTGCTAACTGAAAGGTTGGTGGTTTGAACCCACCCAACGCATCGAACTGCAGAGCAAAGGCCTGGAGATCTGATTACAACCAAGAAACTCTGGCGTTTTTGTTTGGCGCACAGCATGGTGCTCTCCCCTGTGGAGGAAGGGTATTCATGCATTCACCTTCTCATTCATTCAGCCGCCCTTCTGTTTGTTTGCTCGGTCCTGAGCCCTACCCCACAATCTTCCTTTCTTTTCTTTCCTCCGGTCACTCCCCACTCCCGCTAATATTGTGGCTTCCAGAGTTTCAACCTGGGCCACCACCCGTGCACCTCACCAACACAATCACTTTCCCCTCTTGGTCTCCTGGAGGCCGAGGCTGGCTAATGGCTCGGGGTCCACTAGGCCCACCAGCTCCTTCTCTCCCTCCCAGTCCTGGGCCAAGCTCAGTACCTCGGGGGCTGGTGACAGTACCCCAGCCTGAGATGGTGCACTGCTGGCCGGCCTCGGGGCAGCGGTCCGCCAACTGGATGGGCTTTACTGTGGACCCCAGGGACGCCTGACCCCGCAGGCGAATGAGCATTAGGTCATGCTTGTGGTCCTGGCTGCTGCTGTTGTAGCCGGGGTGAGGGATGGACTGGGCCACGGCCATTTCTTGCTCGCGCCCGTCTTTACTGTTCAGGTTGTGATCTCCCAGGCGAACTGTGTACTTCCTGTAATGGGGGAGGGGGTGGCTAGTCTGGGGCCCAGCCTTCTCCTTCGCAAGATCCCGAAGCCCAGGCCCTCAGCCCCTTGCTGCCTCAGACCCAGGAGTCCAGGCCCCCAGCCCTCTCCTCCCTCACAGTCAGGAGTAGAAGCCCTAACTCCCCTCCTCTCTCAGACCCAGGAGTCTGGGCTCCCAGCCCCTCCCTGAGCCCACCCTGCCCACCCCTGCCCGAGCCCCCACTCACGGTTTCTTACAGTGGGCGGCTGTGAGGACCCAGCTGTCATCGATGAGGACACCGCCACAGAGCAGCCGGGTGCCCTGGAACAAGCCCACCTGCCATGGCTGTGAATGGGGTTCACACTCCTTGCCCCCCAGCACTTTGGGCTCCTGGGCCCTCAGGTGTCCTGAAGCAGGAGAGAGAGTCGGGCCACCACCCTCTGGGGCAGGCCGGGGCCAGGAAAAGCACTGCTTCGCGCAACAAAAGGGTTTATAGCGTGGTGCCCCCCACCACTGAGGGAGGGGAGTCATTCCTTCACCCACTCAGACGTTCCCTTCCTCCTGCTGAACAAACTTTTAGTTTTCCCTCCCATCCCTCCCCAACTCCTGTTAATATCGTGGCTTCAAGGTTACCAGCATGGGCCACCACCGGTGCACCTCAACAACACATCACTTCCCCTTCTTTGTCTCCTCCTGGGGGGCCAAGCCTTGCTAATGGCTTTGGCTTGGGGTCCACTGGGCCCACCAGCTCCTTTTCGCCCCCCCAGTACTGGCCAAGCTCAACAATACTCAAATGGACACACCACTATTTCACTGTACATAAATTAGATTTCAATAAAATGCATTAAAAAAATAATAATAAATGGACACACCACAAGTTCTCCACCTGCCTCCTCGCTGCTACCTGCCTGCATACACCCTCAGGTGTGAAACCCCAGGTCTCCACACGCTGCCACATGGATGTACACATACAATCAGTGAAGCCCACGAGTCATCACGCATGAAGTCACACACTGAAGCGCCTGCCTTCACATGTGTGCACACGCTCCGGTGGGCTCCCCCAAGTGCATCTGAACCGCTCAGCAAACGGCCCACCACGGGACCACTGGTTTCTGGCATAACTCCAACTTCTACCTGCTCCTGGGGCCTCCATGCCCCCGCCCATCTCCCCCCCAAGCTTGCAGATGCTCCCGAAGGTGGGGGTCCTAACGCCTCCTGAACCCCTCACACGCTACAGGTGTGCTCCCGCCCCTCCCCCAGCCCCATCACCTGTCCAGGCCTCCAACAGCAAAAGCAGCAACATCCAGGTGAAGGCAGTGCCAGGTGGGGGGCAGCCCATGGTGGGGTCCACGAGAGAGAAAGGGCGGGACTGAGGGAGAAGGAGGAGTCGGAACTCTAGTGCCAACATCTGGGGACTGGGATGGCGCTGAGAGGCATCTGGAGCGCTCCCCAAAGAAGGTAGGGGCTGGGGCCCCGGGTTCCTGATCTGAGGGGTAAGGCTGGAGGTACCCGGGTTCCGGGGGAGGATGAGAGAAGGGCTCCCAGACTCTGGGTTCTGGAGGAGGACGGAGTTGGGGCCCAGACCCCTAGGTGCGAGAGGAGAACCAGCTGGGAGTCCGGGCTCCTAAGTTTTGGGGAGAAGGAGGGGCTGGGGGCCTGGCCTCTTGGGTCTGGGGGAGGAGGGTCTGGGGCCCCCCAATTCCTGGATCTAGGGCAGGAGCGGCTGGGGGCCTGTATCTGAGGACCTCGGCGTCTCACCTCACGGAATCCAGGGGGCGGGGTCACCTACTGAATCGGACCGGGGCGGGAGAGGCCCCCCACTTCGGTTCTGTTTGCTGGTCCCCGATTCCGGAGCCTTTTAACTGGGAATCCCCGCCTCCTGCTCCGCCTCCCTCTGCATCTGAGCCTCTGGGGCGTCCGCGAGCTGGAACCCCGAGTCTGAGTGAGGAGGGCTGGGGTCTGCCGAAGAAACCCTGAAGGAGGGGGCGCTAGAATGTCGGACTCAGGAGGCAGCCCCCCCGGGAGCAGGGGCTCAAGGCGGTCGCTCCTGGGTCTGAGGAGGAGGAGGACGACGACGATGGGGACCTGAGCCCTGGGTCTCAGAAAGTAGGGCCAGGGGCCTGGACTCCGGGGTCTGAGTGAGGAGGGGGTTGGGGATCTGAGCTGTGGTCTGCAGCGTGGTGGTGGCAGGGGGTCCGGACTCCTGGTTCTGACCGCGAAGGGGGGTCAGGGGCTTGCACAGTTGGATCTGAGGAGGGGCTGGCACCGAATTCTTGTGGGAGGAGGGGCCCGCCATGGAGAACCGAGAAAGGCGGGTCTAAAAAGACACCAGAGGCGAATGAGGCCCGCCCGCTGCCCCCTTGAGCTCAGGATCTGGGAAGGCAGGTTTGGGAGGCACCTTGACCTGGATTCCCCGTCCCCCGGGGGCGGCGGGCCAGCCCAAGCACAGCCCAGGAGCTTTGCTGCAACAGGGCTGATGACAGACTCCAGGCAGGACCTCCAAGGGGCTCAGAGACGATTGCACCCCGGCGGCGGCTCCCTTCACCGCCCACCGTGGCCCTCCCTTCATCCCACAATGCGGACGGAAGGCAGGCGGCGCTCTCAGCTTTTATTGCAAAATCAGCCATTGGCTGTGGACGGACGGAGCCCATCCCTTAAGTCCCCGCAACCGCCTCCCCGCCCGCGTTCAAACCCAAGACACGCCCAGGGCGGAGCTGCGAGGGGCGGAGCCCGCCGCTAGCCGAGGTCCAAGTGGGCGGAGCTACAGGATGCTGCCATCACGGGGGCGGGGTCCCTGAGCGAAGAGGGCGGGGCCCAGGGGGTGGAGCCCAGAGGCGAAATCCCATTGGGCAAAGTTCCAAGGGGCGGAGCTATAAGGAAGTGTGGCTCCGTGAGGGTGGTGCCAGTTGTGGGTGACGTTACGTAGACGACGCCCCGCGGGGCAGGAGTTTCTCTTCGCTCTGTCCCAGGACGTGGGACTCCTGTTGTTCTACCAAAGCGAGGCTTCAGTTTTCCTCCATGGTCTTCCGGATCCAGTCCACGTAGTGGCACACGCTGGTGTAGACGGCGGGGCGCCGGGGTGTGGAGCAGGGCTCTGCGCCCCCCGACACCACTCCGGCCAGGGTCCCGTCACAAACCAGGGGGCCCCCAGAGTCCCCCTGTGGGCGAGGTAGAAGCAGGGATCGGTTAGACAGGCCTGTTCCTGACCGTTAACTACACGGGCCCTCTCTCCTCAGACAGGTCTCCTGTTTCCCCGCCCAACATGCTGGAGTGCAGCCTCAGACCCCGGGTCCAGGACCCCAGAGCCTCCTCCCTCAGACCTGGGGTTTCAGGTCCCCCTCCCTCCTCCCTCAGACCCAGGAGTCTAGGCCCCCAACCCCTCCACCTGCAGACCCCGGTTCCAGGCTCCCAGGCCCCCTCCTCCCCCAGACCCGGGGGACCCGGCCCCTCCTCCCTCAGACCCGGGAGACCAGGCCCCTCCTCCCTCAGACCCGGGGGACCCGGCCCCTCCTCCCTCAGACCCGGGGGACCCGGCCCCTCCTCCCTCAGACCCGGGGGACCCGGCCCCTCCTCCCTCAGACCCGGGGGTCCAGGCCCCGCCCCTCCACCCAGCAGCCTGGACCTCCTCCCCCATCCTGGAGTCTGGGTCCGGAGCCCATCCTCCTCCGGGTCTCACCCGTCCCAGCTCCCTCCCCCCTCCCCCCTTCCTGCCCAGGACCCAGTCGCCTCTCCCGACAGCACTCACCTGGCAGGACCCGCGGCCGCCCTCCCACAGGCCGGCGCATAGCATCCTGTCCGAGATGTGGCCCGGGTACGCCCAGTGGCAGAGTCTGGACTCCAGGATGCTGATGTTGGCGCACTGCAGGGTCTCTGGGTACTCCACTGTCGTAGGGAGAGGACCAGAGAGGTCAGCCGACCCCTTCACACACTGTCCCTTCTTGAACTCCCCAAAGGAGACAGGACTCGTGGGATCAGAGACAGGGACAAGAGACGGAAGGACAGATAGGCTCACAGCACGAAAGAGCAGAGCAACAGAGAGAGATGGGGAGGAGGAGAGGGCGGAAGAGAGAGACTGAGAAATAAAGACGCAGGCCACGAGGGCAGGTGCAGACGGAACTCACACTGAGATAAGCAGAGACCGTGGAGAGACTCACACCGAGATAAGCAGAGACCGTGGAGAGAGGTAGGGACCTCTCAAGTGGACAGAGATTCTCACAGGAAGCAGTGAAGACAAAAGGAGACAGGTGGAGGCAATCAAGGGAGACGCTGGCAGGGAGAAGGTCGCTGATAGAGACAGCGATGCAGAGAATCTAGTACATAGAAGGCTGTCACGGTGGTTAAAGCATTGTCTGGTAACCAAAAGGTCGGCAGTTCAAACCCACAAGCCGCTGGTGGGTGAAAGATGGAGGCAGTCGACTTCCCTAGAGGTTACAGCCTTGGAGACCCTGTGGTGCAGTTCTACTCTCTCCTCTAGGGGCGCTGTGAGTTGGAATTGACTCCATGACAGTGGGTGTGGTTTTTGGTGGCTCAGTGCCTCAAGGCATTTGACTGCTAACAAGAAGGTTGGTGGTTCAAACCCACCAGCCACTCCGTGAAAAGAAGATGGAGCAATCTACTTGCATAAAGATTTGTTGCCTTGGAAACCCGATGGGGGTCGCTATGAGTCAGAATTGATTGGATGGCAGTGGGTCTCTGGTGGCGCAGTGCCTAAGGCACTTGACTGCTAACCAGAAGGCTGGCGGTTCAAACCCACCAGCCACTCCTTGGAAGGAAGGTTGGGCAATCTACTTCCGTAGTGATACCACCTCAGAAACCCAAGGAGGGGTCACTATGAGTCGGATCCGACTCAATGGCAGTGGGTTTGGGTATAGAGGTAGATAGTTAAGTAAGGAGGCCTGGTGGCACGACGGTTAAGCACTCAGTTGCTAACTGAAAGGTTGGCAGTTCAAACCTCCCCAGAGGCTCCAGGGAGCAAAGGCTTGGTGATCTAGTCCTATCAAGATCACAGCCCAGGAAACCCTATGGGGCAGTTCTACTCAAAATCAACCTGAGGACACCTAACAGCAACGGGCCAGAAGAAGAACCTACGAAGAGAACCCAAGTTAACGGATAGCTCCCGACACGAGAGGCCATGCTGAGGCTAGAACTCCCCTGGGATTGGGAAGGAACCCATGTCAGGAGCCCGGTCCTTCCTGTAAGTCCCCGCTGTCCCCTGAGAAAATTACTGGGTAAACAATTTCAGAGAACAGTGTAATTGTGTTTGCTCTCCCAGGTTTTGTTTCCTGTGTACAATGCTGAAGCTGGGGCCAAACCAATTGTCAGAAGGCCTGTCCTCCCTGCAGTCACGGGAGGAGGGTCTCATGACTGTGTCAAGGCCAGGCGTCCCTAACCCAAGGATTACTTTGTAACTTTTAAAAAACTGTTATGGAAACACATGTTCTCTCCTCCCAATCAGAAACCTCACCCAATTTTGTAACTGTTACCTGAATGTCAACCAATCACTGAATTTTTACTGAAGTCCCTTGTATGGTCTTATGTAAAGTCTCTGAATGGTCTCCTTCTTGGATCACTTAGTTCAGAATGCTCTGGACTTAGTGATTTCCGATTTGCAAACTGCCTTGATCCTCAAGGAAATCTCTTTTCAACCAAGGAGCTCTGGTGGCGTAGTGCCCAAAGCAATGGAGTGCTAACCAGAAGGTTGGTGGTTCAAACCCACCAGTCACTCTGCGGAAGGAAGACTGGGCAAATTTACTTCCGTAAAGATTTACAGCCTCAGAAACTCATTGGGAGTCTGATTACGAGTTAGAAGAACTCGATGGCAGTGGGTTTGGTTTATTGGGTTTTATTTTTCAACCAGCCTCTGCCATTTTGCTCTACAACAAAACAAATTTA
>NW_006922352.1:61047-61574 GCF_000298275.1 Orycteropus afer afer
AGTCAGCCAGTGAATTTACGTCATATCTGGAGGGGCAACCTCTAGCAACTGTATGAGGGCTGCCATTTGGGGACTGTGTCCCAGGAATGGTGATCCTTTGAATTCTTCTAGCAAATCCAGAATAGGGTTCATGTAAACTCTCCCAGGTGTTAGATGAGGACAGCAACAAAGTCACACTTTTGTCAAGATACTTTGAATGCTAACAATGATCTCAGAAGCCTTCTTTGGCCAATGGATCACTGACTTGAGACTCTGAGGTGGGTATGCCTTATTTCTGTTCTAAGAACACATCTCTTTCACATTTGAACATTTTGGAAATCAGGATATTCTTTCAGTAAATGGTGTCATACAATGAGCAATTGGACCATTCCTAGTGGCTCAAAAAATAATGATACATCTTACAATTTATGACATCTTATATTTGATGAAATATTTGGATGGATGGATGGATGTTACTGTTAGGTGCTGCCAAGTCTGTTTCAACTCATAGCAACCTCATGTGAGAGGAGAACTGTCCCATAAGGTTT
>NW_006922352.1:61999-67467 GCF_000298275.1 Orycteropus afer afer
TGGGCTTTGCTTCTGTGAAGACTGACAGCCTTGGAGACCCTGTGGTGCAGTTCCACTCTGTCCTCTAGGGGCGCTGTGGGTCAGAATGGACTCCAGGCAGTGGGTGTGGTTTGGGCTTTGCTTCTGTGAAGATTGACAGCCCTGGAGACCCTGTGGTGCAGTTCCACTCTGTCCTCTAGGGGCGCTGTGGGTCGGAATCCACTTGATGGCAGTGTGCTGGGCTTTGGGTTTTAATCTTTACAGAAGCAGGTTGCCAGGTCTTTGCTCCGCGGAGCTGTTAGGTGGGTTTGAACTGCCAATGTTATAGCTAGTTAGCAGCCAATGCTTAACCATTGTGCCAGCAGGGCTCCTTGATAAATAGATGGATAGATTGATACATAGATTCACAGACAGAAATCAGGAGGAAGAGAGATTAGTGCCAGACCCTTGGTACGGGGCATGGTGGGGGGCGTATGTTGCGGGTGAGGCCGTACCTTTGGGGCTGGACACGGCTCCCCAGCCTGAGATGAGGCACTGGGTGCCTGGGGAGGCACAGCTCTCACTGAGGTTGAGAGGTTTCACTGCAGGGCCCAGACGTGCCGACCTGGGCAGGCGGATCAGCATGATGTCATCGTTGTGGTCTTGGGCTTTGAGGTCTTTGTTGAACCCGGGGTGGGGGAAGAAGGCTGTGGCTCGGAATAGCTGCTCTGGGCCCTCCCACTGCCAGAGGTTATGCTCCCCGAGACGAACCCACAGGTACCTGTGGGGATAGGCCTTGGGGGTCAAGCTATGCATTGAGGGGTATCTCCCCTGCCCCAGTCCTCTTCCTCTACCAGGGTGCTGTATGACCCTCCACAAGGCACACACCTACTGTGGGCCCCTATCATCTATCTGTGACCCAGGGTGTGATTTTAAGCAAGACATATACCCTCTCCATTTTCCTGAGTGATTTTAAGTACGACACACACTCTTTCCGAGCGCCTATCATGTTTTTCTGACCCAGGGTACTGTGTGATTTTAAGCAAGACACACACCCTCTCTGTTTTCCTGTCCACTGGAGTGCTGTGTGATCCACCTCAAGCCTCACACCCTCTCTGGGCCCCTGCTCCCACTCTGTCTCTTTGTCTTTGTATCCCTTCCCCCAAAGCTTGAAGACCCTCTTAGCCCCATGGTAAGTGGTCCACCTTCCTCTCTGCCCCACCCAGGACTCTGGTGGTGACCTGGGTCCCCCGGAACTGTGTAGGTAATGGGGCCCCACCCACCATATAGCAACAGCCCCACCTCCTGCCCCCACAGGTCTAGTGGCTTCTGTGGGGAGTGGCTCTGTGTGTGTTTGTGTGTGTAGGGATAATGGGCTACGGAAAATTCCCAAACTGGAGGTCATCTTGGGTTAGCCTGCGACCTTGGGCTTCTGGCCGCCGTAACTCTCACCCCTCAATGCATTTGCCTGCAGTCTAACCTCAGGCCCTCCTGATGGAGTCCCAGCTCACTTGTTCTGCTCTGGTTCTCTGCCCTGGACAATTGGGGGACTCTTTGGGAACCCCGTGGCATTAAAGCTCCAGCTAAAGGCTTAGAATTCAGGATTTGGGGAGTGTGGGGTTTATTTTTATCTCTATCCCTCTCTTCTCTTGGCTCCATGTCTGAGAGGCCAGCCTTTCACATCTCTTCCCCCCAATCCCCCTCTGAATTTCTTCTACCTCCATAGCTCTGCTTCCATCCTGCCTTATCCAAACACTGTTCTCTCAGCCTGATGTGCAGGCCTGGACTAAAACAGGTGCCAGTGGGAAGCAATGCATGATGGGAAATTCCCACACAGATGTCCCAACATCTATGCTCCTGAGTTAAAATAGGTGCCAGTGAGAAGCAATGCATCATGGGAAATTCCCACACAGATGTCCCAACATCTATGCTCCTGAGCTAAAATAGGTGTCAGTGGGAAGCAATGCATGATGGGAAATTCCCACAGAGATGTCCCAACATCTGTGCTTCCTTTCTGGAGAGAAGAATATTGTAACAAGATGGACAGCCACTCTTGGGCGATGAGGTAGAGAAGATTCCTGCATCACATAGATTCTTGGATTCTAAGAGTTCAGAACGACTAGAGCCAAAGATTCTAGTGTTCTAAGATTCTATGAAGGAGCCTGATGGACAGTGGTTAAAGCACTCGGCTGCTTACTGGAGCATTGGTGGTTTGACTCCATTAGCTGCTCCGTGGGAGAAAGATGGGGCAGTCAGCTTCCATAACGATTAAACCCAAACCCAACCAAACTCACTGCCGTTGAGTCGATTCTGATTCATAGTGACCCCCTTTAGGTTCTGAGGCAGCAAATCTTTATGGAAAGCAGATTGCCCCGTCTTCCTTCTGCGGAGTGGCCGGTGGGTTTGAAGCACCAGCCTTCTGGTTAGCAGTCAGATGCCTTAAGCACTGCGCCACCAGAGCTCCATAAAGATTAACCAAAAAACCAAACTCACTGCTGTCAAATCGATTCTGACTCATTGCAACCCCTCCTTGGGTTTCCAAGGCAGTATCTCTATGGAAGTATTGTCCAATTGTCCAGTCTTCCTTCCGGGGAGTGGCTGGTGGGTTTGAACCTCCAGGCTTCTGGTGAGCAGTCAAATGCCTTAGGCACTGTGCCACCAGGGCTCCCCCATAAAGTCATAGCCCTGGAAATCCTATGGGGCTGCTCTACTTTGTTTTCTAGGGGCGCTGTGAGTCAGAAACAATTTGGTAGCACCAGATTTCAACGTTCTATAAAATCCCATGCTTCTAGGATAATGAGGCTAGAATTTCGTCCTTCTAGAATTCCATACATTATGGATTTACACATATGAAAGTTTGGGATTCAAGTAGTTTAAGACTCTTGAATCCTCTGAATTAACGCTTTTAGGGTTGAGAATCTGGAAGGATAATACTCTAGGACATTAGGTCCGCTAGATTCTCCACGTTTATGGATCTAAGGCGTTTGGGATTCTAAACTTTCAGAATTCTCCTGGTGGAAGATTCTAGGATTTCTTGGGTCTCAGTGCTGAAGAACACCACCAACCAAAGACCCAGGGCTTTTCCTGTATTCAGTGAATCCAGGACGCACCCAGTCCCAAACCCTGGACCCCCACCATCAGTGGAAATACCACTAGTCTCCACATATCACTAGTTCAAGTCGAAGTGTGCCCTAACTGATCCCCAATAGAAAACTCAGTACCCAAAACAAGAAAATGTTTCATTCATAATTATTTAAAAAACAATCACATGTCAATATTTTGAGTTAGGAAAAAAGAACTAGTGGGAACCACAGGGAACAAATGGAAAATTGCCGTCAGTGTCCTGAAAGAAAATGTGTCTGAACTGCTGTTTGGAAAATGGATTTGCTCTGTCACCTTTCACCCAAACCCCAATAAAAAGTTTTACAAAAAGAAAGAAAAGGGAGCATTTTGAGAGTGTGAGGTTAAATCTATTAGTAAAATTAATTCTCTTTCTTTTCACTTTTTAAAATGAATGAGAAAACCCAAGGTTACATATGCAGGCCTGGTTATACTTCCGCTGCTTTCAGATTCTGGGGTTCTAATACCCCCAAACACACACCTCTACTTCTAGAATTCTCTGAGGCCAAAGTTCTAGACTTTTCTTAACCAAACACTTTTGGATTTTCTAACACCAGATCCCTCTGGGTTACAGTCTAGGATTCTAAGAGCCTACATTTCCAGCCTTAGACTCTGAGCTTCAAACATTTCGGGACTAGAATTTCACAAGGCGATGCCACGGCTGAGTGCTTCACTGCAAACCCTGAGGATGGTGGTTCTAAATCCACCAGCGGCTCCATGGGGAGAAAGATGTGAGGATCTGCTTCTGTAAAGGTTTCCAGCCTGGGAAACCCTATGGGGGATCAAATCTAGTCGATGGCACAGGGTTTGCTCTTGGTTTTGAGGTTTGGGAGTCAAGCACCCGGAAGGATGGTGATTCGCTCAAAGGACAGGCCTGGCGCCTTGCGTCGCAAAGGGCGCAGTGCCAAGAACCCTAGGGTAGCAATTCTGTTCTGCACAATGGGGTCGCCAAGAAGCGGGCAGACAAGCCACCACCACCACGTGACTCCCGCCTCCCCCTAACAGTGGCTCCTGACCCCCCACCGCGTCCCCAGCGAGGCCGGCCAGGGTCACCACTCACGGCTTGCGGCAGTGGGCGGCTGTAAGCAGCCAGCGGTCGCTGATGAGGGACGCCCCGCAGAAGAGGTGGGTGAGGAAGAAGAGGCCCGCCTGCCAGGGCTGTGAATTGGGGTCGCACTCCGTTGCCCCGATGGCCCGGGTGTCCGCCCAGCCGTGCCCTGGGATGGAGGAGGGGAGCAGAGAGGTCAGTGAAAGGCAGGCGGGAACGGGGTGCTTAGAGGCAGGGAGGCAGAAACCTAGGAGAGGCGGGGGGCACGATGGACAGGCCAGCGGGGCCTCGGAGGGCCAGCTGGGGTGGATGGCGAGGGCCTGGGGGAAAGGAGGCAGGAGACTCACCTGCCAGGAGAGAGAGCAGAGAATAGACCAGTGCCAGCTTCATGACCTCCGGCCGCCTGGGTCCCACAGCCTGCGCTCCGCGCTGGGCCCTTCTTTGAGGTTTTAGCCATGCCTTCCCCTTCCTTCTCCCCGGGGCCGCCTCCGCGATTAATCAGAGTTGGGTAATGTCACCGAGGGAGGGGGAAGCCCTGGGGCCTGCACCGGCTGCCTCAGAAGGAGAGGTGGGGCAGGGACCCCCTGGGGCATGAGCTGGCAGCCAGCTGGCTGAGGGCTGGCCTGGGTTGAGGGAGGGGTACTGGAGCGCAGAGTCGCGGGGAGTCTCCCTGCAGGGTTCCCAGAGGGGCGAGCCCCCATTCCCCTGGCCTCAGGACACAGAAGCTGGATACGGGATAGTGTGTGGCCTGGAGAGGAGGGACATCCCTAAGGTGGGTCCTGGGGCTGGAATCAAGTTGGCCTGGATTAAGCCGTGAGCTGGGTACCGAGTCACGGGGAAGGCTAAGGGTGGCGGTGGCCCAGAAAGCAGGCCAGGGGTGGGGGTGAGGACCAGGACTCTGAGGGAAGAAGGCAGGCACCTCAGGAGGTGGGGTGGAGAAAGAGAGAGAAAGAGAAAGACACGAGGGAGTTGGAGACCCAGAAGGGACCCAGGGAGAGACAGACAGACAAGAACACGCAAGTGTGAGAGCCGCACACATGTAAACCGAAAAAGCAAGCTCCCACTGCCGTGGAGTCGGATCGACTCACAGCGACCCTTCCTTGGGTTTCCAAGGCGGTATCACTACGGAAGAAGATCGCTCATGTACTCATCCCCAAGAGCCCTCCTGCCCTGGCGATGTGGCCCCTGGGTGGCACAAAGGGTTAAACACCCATTTATGAATCGAAAGGCTGACCGTTCGAACCCACCCAGAGAAGTCTCCGAGGGAAGCCCATGAAAACCAGCAGAGCACAGTCCTCTCCGCTTGAGTCCAGATCAAATCGGAGGCAACTGGGTTGTCCAA
>NW_006922352.1:68259-69823 GCF_000298275.1 Orycteropus afer afer
AACGTTTGCCCTCCCCAAGGACCTCAGAGCTGGACCACCTGTGTTGGAACTCAACACTGGCAACTGAGCAAGTCACTGAGCCTCAGTTGCTCCATCTGCTAAGTGGTAATCCGCAGAGCTGTGAGGTGTTAGTGAATCATCACGTATGTGCCTGGCACGTCGTAAGGGCTCCGTGAACGTGCTCACCCGTCTCCTATGGAGGCCTGTGCTACGCTCACCACCCAGCCCTGCAATGATCCGACTTCCTCCCCAGACAGGGAGCTCCTCGAGACCAGTGACTGAATGCACACTACATGCTACGTGCTGTATTAACTGCTTTTCAATGCATTTTAGTAGCTACATTTGTTTTTGACTTATTGCCAGGCAGTTGGGTAAGCATTTCACATATATTATCTATTTAATTCTCACAAGAGCCTAATCAAGTTGCTGTTATTATTATCTCCATTTCACAAGGCAGACTGAGGTAGAGAGAGCATTCAAGTGATTTGTCCAAGGTCACACAGTAAGTGATAGAAATGCATTTCCTTTTCTATTTGGTGAACTCCTACTTAACCTTCAAAATCCCATGTAAATGTCCCTTCCTCTGAGAAACCTTCCCTAACTTCTACAGACAGGGTCCTTGGCCCTTCTTTGGTATACCCTCTACCTCCCTCGATCACAGTTTGGATCACTTTGCATTATTAATTGATTCAACAGTGTGTCGAGTGGCTTCTGTGTTCCAGGCACTGTGGCAGGGGCTTTGAACAATGAACAAGTGAACAACAAACAAATCAAAGTTCTCAGGGATGGTGCTTGGGGAGAGACAGATCATAATCAAGTACACAAATAAATCATCTCAGACATAACAAATACTGCAAAAGGAAGAAACACAGCAGTGTGGTCGGTGACTGTGGGAGGGACGCTCGCAAGAGCCTCACAACTGGTGTTGGGTGGACCCAGGGCAATCTGGGAAGGCCTCCTTGAGGAGGTGATCTGAATGACAGGAATGCTAGGCCTGCCAGTCTCTCAGACCTGACTAGCCGCTCCTTGAGGGTAGGGCCTCCTGTGATTCATCAACAGGGCTTGGGTCAGGAAAGGACTCAGTAAACATTTGGGGAGTGACTAAAGGAAGGGGTGAATGAATTGTCTTTGAAAATTGAGTTTTCGAGTTGCCACCTACTTCCCTTCTCATCCTTGGATGACAAAGCCCGCTGACACGGCTGACTGGCACTTCCTGGCGCTTCCTGTGTGTGCTAAGTGGGGCACAGGAAGAGACGATGCCTGAAGTCTGATAGTCATGCATCGATCACCTCATGTGTACCAGACACTGTAGACCAGTCTTCTGTGAGCTCTGCCAGTGTTGTGCGTAGACATTAAGCCCCAGCACCCAGTGTATTTAAAAAAAAAAAAAAAAATGCTGTGAAGTTGATCCC
This sequence comes from Orycteropus afer afer, assembly GCF_000298275.1. Lineage (NCBI taxonomy): Eukaryota > Metazoa > Chordata > Mammalia > Tubulidentata > Orycteropodidae > Orycteropus > Orycteropus afer. The sequence goes on from NW_006922352.1 coordinate 69,672, forward strand.
TACACATGGTGACCCCGAGTGTTTCAGAGTTGTTGTTGTTGTTATGTGCTGTCGAGTCGGACCCGACTCATAGCGACCCCTCCTTGGGTTCCCGAGGCAGTATCACTACGGAAGTAGACTGCCCCATCTTCCTTCCAAGGAGTGGCTGGTGG
>NW_006922352.1:70278-98858 GCF_000298275.1 Orycteropus afer afer
GGAACTGCCCCACAGGGTCTCCAAGGCTGTCAGTCTCTATGGGAGCAAAGCCCAAACCACACCCACTGGAAGCAAAGCCCAAACCAAAGTCACTGCCACTGACTTGACTTGACTCATAGCGACCCCTCCTTGGGTTCCGGAGGCAGTATCACTACAGAAGTAGATTGCCCCACCTTCCTTCCGAGGAGTGGCTGGTGGGTTTGAACCGCCAACCTTTTGGTTAGCAGTCAAGTGCCTTAGGCACTACGCCACCAGAGCTCCCAGAACCTGCTCAGATCCTGGCAATACGTAACATAATTCAGAGCCCACCACTCACTATATATATATAATACGTATCTTTATTGCAGTGTGGATGGAAGTTCACAGAATATATTAGTTTTCCATTCGACAATTTATGTTCTGTGTCATGACATTGATTGCAATCCCTTTAATGTGACGACACTCTCCCCACTGCTTCCCTGGGTCCGATTCATCCTTCTTTCTTGCCTTCTGAGCTTTGTTTTCGGGCAAATGCTGGCCTTCTGGTCTCATATGGTTGACTGGACTTAGAAGTCCGTTCCTTTCTGGGGTTACCTTACAGGACCGACCACATCAAATGCCATTTTAACCCATGACCATTGTAACACTTAACATCCACGTTATATCTCACTCACAACAACAAGGTAGGCACTTCACTATGCCCATTTTCCAGGCGAGGAAACAAACCAAGGCTCAGAGCAGGCATTTGACTTGCCCAAGGTCACACAGCAGGGAGTGATAGAGGAAACTGAGTTGGGTGGTTCCACATAACCATGAAGCTTTGGGAGCATCTCTTAGGGGCTGGGCGACTAGCTTCCTCCCTTCTCTGGAACAAATTTTTACTACTTTTCTGCACAGTGTGGGTAGAAAATCAAGAGTGGGGAGGGAGTGATGGAACACGAGAGATGTTAACAGGGGAGGGGCGGCAGGAGTCGGTGGAAGAGAGTCCACGGTGAAGACAGCAACCGTCTGGCTCAGTTGGAACGAATGATTCTCTCTATCCAGGAACTGTATTTGCAGATCTGGGTGTAGACAGCGGGATGCCGGGCAGAGCCACAGGGGTAAATACCCCACGAAAGGATGCCCTGCAGGGTCTCGTCACAAACCAGGGGGCCACCGGAGTCACTCTGGAGGTAGGAGGAAGGAGAGATCAAATGAATACACCCATCTGAGAGCAGCTATTTTGCAGGCTGGAGTAGTGATGGGGACCGGGCCAGGGCAGCTGGGTTGAAATAAAGATGAGGTTGGGTTGGGTTGGTGGGTGGGGTGGGTGGGAAAGGTAGTGGACTTGGGGCTACGGGGGCTGAACTGAGGGATGAAATGGACCTGAGTTGGACTTGGGATTGTGGTTCTTGTTAAGGTAGGAGATGGACATGGAGATGGGTCTGGGATAGGGATGGGGTTGGGGAACGGTGTGAGGGTGGGAATGGGGCTGAGGACACAGATGGAGTTTGGGAGGGGTTAGGACAGGTGGGGGTAAGGCAATGGGAACCCACGGAGGTGGAGTTGGGCCAGGGTATGGGATAGTGTTGGGAATGCAGTTGGGGGTCGAGGGTGAGTGTGGAATACGGTCTTCTGTTTCCCCATAGCCCGATCCTCCCTCCTATGACGCCCCCCACCCCCGCCGGCCAGTCCCTACCTGGCAAGGGTCCTGCCCTTGGTCCAGCCCAGCGCACATCATGTTGCTGGTGACCACACCAGGATAGAAGACCTCACACTCCTTAGGGCTCAGGACACTGACCTTGGAACAGCTCAGGCCCCTGTTGTACTTCACTGATGGGAGAGAAAGCCGGTCATTCCCGGGCTCAGCCTCTGCCTCCCGGATCCGGAGTCCACACCCTTCCCACGCCAGGACCCAGGGGTCCAGGCCCCCCCAGCCCATCCTCCCCCAGACCCAGGGGTCCAGGCCCCTCCTCCCTCGGACCCTGGAGTCCAGGCCCCCAGCCCCTCCTCCCTGGGACCTTCTTCCTCGCACGAGATCAGGCATGTTCAGGGTGGCAGGGCCATCGACTCCCTGTTCCTTCTGGCGCTCCCTCCCAGAGACACAGGTTCCAGAGCCCCCAGCCCTTGCCTCTTGGGGTGGCTGAGGTCCCCCAGCCAGCAGCCAGGCACTGGTCTCCGGGCTGGACACACTTGTGGGGCAGGCGCAGCGCCTGGATGCGGGGCCCCAGCACAGCGGGCCTGGTCAGCTTCAGCAACATCAGGTCATGTTCGTCTGTGCGTCTCGGGAGGATGGGGCCGGAGCCGTGCCGGTACTTGGGGTGGACGACGGAGCGAGAGGTCCTTCGCAGCTGCTCGCCCTGGAGAAGCAGCAGGTGGTCATCCCCGATCCGAGCCCACAGCGGCCTGCTGGGAGAAAGGCACAGGTGGGCAACCTTGGTAGAGACCGGGATGGAGCCCCTGGGACGGAGGGAAACGGTGGTGAGTGACGGCAGACCCCCGGGAGCTAGGCATGCTAGATCCCAGGGAGGAGGGATGTGGGACTCCCAGGATCTGGAGAGAGCAGGTGTGTGGCCTTCCAGTTCCGCTGGAGGTAGGGACTCCCACATAAGCCCAGACCTTCCTCCATCCCTGGGGTCTCAGGAGGTGAACTTTTTCTTCCAGATCCGAACTCCTAAGCACATCAGAGCATGACTCTCTCTGTTGCATGCAGGTGTGTTGTGAGTTGCCCTGGAGTGTTGGTCTGACTCATGGTGACGCCATCTTTATGATAGCTGGTGGCCATGGTTGTGGTCTCTGTGTTTTTTGGAGTGCCTTCCAAACTAGGCAGCTCATCTTGCTCATCTTTCCTGTATCAGATCACATTCTGTGATGATCCACAAGGTTTTCACTAGCTAACTTTTGGAAGCAGACTGCCAGGCCAGTCTTTCTCATTTGCCATAGTCTGGAAGCTCCCCTCATCAAATCCTGCTGGTATTTGAAACACGGGGTGGTATAGTGTCCAGCTGCCAGAACGAACAAATCTAGAAGAAGACCCTCAACAAGATGGATTGACACAGTGGCTGCAACAATTATGAGGATGGAGCAGGACCGAATAGTGTTTAATTCTACTGGACACAGGGTCGCTAAGAGTCAAAACTCACTCAGTGCAACCATCACCATCACCAACGTAGCGTCCAATATAATGGCATCAGACAAGTGACCACAGTACGACAAACTAACCTATAACTGCATATAATTGTTGTGCTTTGTTGTTTTGACAGAGCAGAATTGCCCCACAAGGTGTCCAAGGCTGTCATCTTTACAGCTGACTGCCACGTCTTTCTCCCACAGAGCAGCTACGGGGTTTGAACCCCCAACCTTTCAGTAAGCAGCATTAGGTTTAACCACTGCACCACCAGGGCTCCCGCATATAATTCCCATGACTGAGTTGGTGTCGACTCATGTAACTACCTACATCAAACTGACAACCAAGGGAGGATTAGGTGGACCAGGTTGAGGAGACCAGGAAGTGGAGAGGAACCACACCGCCCCCTGGTGGCCAAAACAGCCTCACCTCGCCCCCTACAGGAAGCCCTCCAGGACTGACCCTCTACCCCTGCTGGGCGAGTTCCTTACCCAGCCTTTCCCGCGCCCTCCAGGGGGTCTGCCCCCACCGCCCCTCGGTAGCTCCACCTACTTGTTATTCTGGCAGTGCGCGGCCGTGAGCACCCAACTCTTGTCCACCAGAACGCCGGCGCAGTGGAACGAGAGGCCATTGAACAGGGAGACTTGCCAGGGCTGCGAGCCGCGCGCGCACGGGGCGCTGAAGGTCGCGGGGTCTGTGGCGGTGTGATTCCTGGGGAGCAGAGTGGCCTCCGCAGCTGCAGTAACAGAGGCGGTCGCCGGTCAGAGCAGGACCGGGGCTGGGTTTGGGGTTCAGGGCGGAGCCAATGGGTGGGACTGTGGAGTGGGGGGGTGGGGAGCGATCGGAACCGCTAAACATGAGGGAGAACTTGTGAGATCGGTTGGGAACACAAAGGCAGTGTGAGGCGAAGAGTCACGTGAAAGGAGAAGGAGGCGGGGGTTAGGGCGGAGCTAAGCATGGAGGGGCGGAGACAGAACGCGGCCCCGCCACAAGCGGGAGGGGACTGAACGCGGTTGGGAGAGCAGGGGGCGGGGACAGAACGCGGCGAGTGGAGAAGGGGGCGGGGACAGAACGCAACCGGACCACAGTCGGGAGGGGACAGAACGCGGCTGGGCGAGCAAGGGGCGGGGACAGAATGCGGCAGCGGAGAAGGGGCGGGGACAGAAGGCGGCGAGTAGAGAAGGGGGCGGGGACAGAACGCGGCGAGTGGAGAAAGGGGCGGGGACAGGACTACACGGGCGGAGGAGGCGAGAGCATGGAACGTGGTGGGGCCTGGAGCGGGCGGAATAGAATAAGCGAAGTGAGCGGGACCCGAACGCGGGGAGCTGGGGGAGGCGTGCGGGTGGAAGAGGGTGAGGGTGGCACTATGGATGGACTAGATGGGGGCTAAAACGCAGCGGGGCGAGAAGGAGCCGGGCACAGGATCCAGGCAAGAGGAGAAGGGGACAGGGAATAACTCAGCGGGGAGGAAAGAGAGGCGGGGATTATCAGTAGGACCCGAGAGCTGGGCCAAAGGGACGGAGCCCGAGTGCAGCGGTGAGAGAGGCGGGGACCGGATGGGCCGGAGGTAGAACTCGGAGAGGCCAAAGGGAGTTTCTAGTTGGTCGTGGGTCAAACAGGGGGCGAGGCCGGATTGGGGACCCAGGAACTAGAGACGATCGAGATTTGGGGGGCGGACCCTGCTCCCGGTCCCTGCGTGGATCCCGGCGCCCCAAGACGAGAAGTGAGAAGCCCACACCCCCTCCGATCTCCCCCGGCCCCGGGGCCTGTCGCCACCCCCTGCGCCCGCCTCACCCCAGAGTTGCGTTATCAGCAGCGGTATCAGCGTCCGCAGGGCCCGGGCGCCAGAGGCGGCGGAGAGGTGGCGGTGCGAGGGTGTCATGTCCAGAAACTGGGCGGAGGTGGGGTGGGGTGCCCGTGTTAGAGACCCTCACCCCGCCGACCAGCCCAGCCGACGACCCCAAGGGTGGTTCAGGCCCGTCAGCCCTAAATACACATGATGACCCCTCGTGACCTCCCTGCGCCCGCGGGGAGCGCGCGCCGAGCTCGGGGACCCCAGGCTGCCAGGCGCACCGCGCGCGGCGGCTTCGTCTCCTTCACGGGTGGGGTGGGGGTCGGAGACTCTCAGTGGGTGGCACCCTCTCCCTAAGCAGCACCGTTCTGGAGACTAACCCGCAGACGGGGAAACTGAGGCTGAAGCGGGGCCCCTGCCCGTGGTCTGAGGGTCCAACCCGTGCGCTCGCGACCACCCCCCCAGCTTGGGTGGGGTGCATCCCGCCTCACCTGGAAATCACGGCAGGTAGGAGGAAGGACGACACCCAGCGGTTCCTCCGCCCTGCAGTGTGATCCTCTGCCCAAGGACCCCTGGCCTGGCCTTCCCTTTTAACCCTGAAGAGCCCGGAAGCTTCCCCACCCACCCTTCAGGGGCTCACCCCCTCGGTTTCCCTCTCCGTAATTACACCTAGGGTGGGGCTGGCACCCAACCTGGGTCTGGATTCCTGCCGTGGGAGGGGCCCGGGAATACAAGCTTCTTTCTCTTTGTGCTGTGTGCCAAACACCCTTCTGCAGCCAAATTCTGTGGGGTTCTCCCATCCCTGTGGCCCAAGAAACCTTCCCAGGTGGGAAGAGTGAGTAACAGGTCCTCAGAGGATGTGGGAGAGGTGCAGGTGGCGTTGGAGACAGGTGATGGAGAGAGGAAAGTAAATAAATAAACAGGGAACCGCATACCTCAAGTGACCAGGTAAGAAGCCGGATTGTCTGTCGAGGGGAAGGCTGAGAGGTGGGATGGACTGAAGGCCAAAGGAGAGACAGACTGGCTCCGAGACAAGGACGGAGGGAGACTGAGAGCCAAGGCCAGCCAGGCCGAGATGCACAGAAAGGAAAGAGGAAGAGGAAGAGACACAGACCCAGGGGACCCGACGTCTCAGGGTCAGTCCTCCAGGGGCACTGAGCCGTGGCTTTGTGTGTGGCCATCTCATGACCTGCCCGCCACCTGTGTGTCTATGGGTGACAGGCCCATGGCTTACAGGAGGCCAAAGAGGGGCACCTCAGCCAAGTCCCTCATTTCAGGTGAGAAGTGGGGGAGCTAGACAGGCTCATCCTGACAATCCAAACCCACTGCTGTTGAGTCAATTCTGACTCCTAGTGACACTGTAAGAGGAGAACTGCCCCATGGGGTCCCCAAGGCTGTCACTCTTTACGGAAGCCGACTGCCTCATCTTTCTCCCGTAGAGTGGCTGGTGGGTTTGAACCGCCGACCTTTTGGTTAACGGCACAAAGCTTTAACCACAGCACCACCAGAGCTCCTTCCCGACAACCATGGAACCACAAACCAAAACCAAACTCACTGCCGTTGAGTCAGATCCGACTCATAGCAAACCCTCCTCGGGCTTCCAAGGCAGTATCACTACGTAACTCAATTGCCCAACCTTCCTTCAGAGGAGTGGCTGGTGGGTTTGAACCACCAGCCTTTTGATTAGCAGCCCATGACTTTAACCACAGCACCACCACAACTCTTTTCCAACAACTACAGAACCAGGAGGCTTCCATTCCAGCTCTGGGCGGCCATTCCTCACGGCAGCCACCTCTCCCTGTGAGGTGAGCGGGCCATTGGGAAAGGTCCCGGGTTCTGGACTAGGTGTCGGACACCTTTCCCACTGAGAACTGACTCCCGACTTTGTACAGAGCAGTGCCGTCTAGTGGGAGACTCTGCAGTGGTGGGAATGTCCCATTTGTGCCATCTAAGTCACGCGTGGCTGGTGTGCACGTGAAGTGTGGCCAGTGTGAGTGAGGAGCTGAGGTTCCGATCTTGCTCGGTTTTAGTTTAGACAGCCACTTGTGGCGGAGGACTACCCTACCAGCCAACACAGAGCTAGTTGAGCTGCTATTCATCATGGAGGCTGGGAAAAAGAATACCTTTTTGTGAGGTCTTACTACGTGCGCACACTTACTATGTGCAACCAGAGCCTTGCACGCTTACGGATTTCACAGACAAGTAAAGTGAACTTTGCTTTATAAGAGCTCACCTAGCTTCAGATCTTTCCTCTTTGCTTACAGGTCGAGGGACCATGAACAGGGGATGTCATGTCCATACCCCACAGTACCGACCTTGTAGACTTTTGTAAGGACTAAATTAGTTGAGGGAGCTCTGGTAGCATAGTGCCTAAAGCACTTGACTGCTAACCAGAAGGCTGGCGGTTCAAACCCACCAGCCACTCCTCGGAAGGAAGATGGGGCAATCTACTTCCATAGTGATACTGCCTCGGAAACCCAAGGAGGGGTCGCTATGAGTCGGGTCCGACTTGATGGCACATAACAACGACAACAACAAATTAGTTGAAACATTTAAAACCTTTTAGACCAAGGTCGGGCACTAGTAACAGTATGAAATGTAAGTCCTCAATACATTCATTCATTGAACAAATGATTTTTGAGCCCTTGGTGTGTGCCAGGAACTGTCTTAAAAACCCACCCACTGCCATTGAGTCAATTCTGATTCATAGTGACCCTATTGTTGTTGTTGTTATGTACCGTTGAGTCAAACCCGCCTCATAGCGACCCCTCCTTGGGTTTCTGAGGCAGTATCACTACGGAAGTAGGATTGCCCAACCTTCCTTCCGAGGAGTGGCTGGTGGGTTTGAACCGCCAGCCGTCTGGTTAGCAGGCAAGTGTCTTAGCCCATAGGGTTTCCAAGACTGAACATTGACGTGGAAGGAGACTGTCTCATCTTTCTCCCATGGAGCAGCTGGTGGGTTTGAACCAATGACCTTTTGGTTAGCAGCCCAATGCTTTAAACACAGTGCCACCAGAGCTCCTGAGGAACTGTCTTAAGGTTTGGCATACAACAGTGAACAAAAGAAAACCAAACAGCTATTATCATTCCCACAGTCACAAGTTAGTACAAGCCAAGATTGGAATCCACGTCTTGCTGATTCCAAACCCCAAGTTGATCCCAATGTCATTCCCATCTTCAATCAAGGAGACCCAAAGAAAATACATAAAGGGTCCTGGTTTAGTGTTTAATTAGACCAGAATAAACGGAAAGATCACTTAGTAATAAGAGTGCTGAGCTGTGACAAGCTGGTCCTGGCTAATTGCTTTCCATGGTCTTCTTGATCCAGTCCACATATTTGCAGACCTTTGTGTAGACACCAGGCTTTTTGGTGACAGCGCATGGATCCTGGCCCCAGGAGATAATGCCTTGCAGAGAACCGTTACAAACAAGAGGTCCCCCAGAGTCACCCTGGGGATGAGGACAAAGAGGGCCAATCAGAGAAGAGGGGTAGCACCGGGCATGGTGTTGGGCAGAAGATGAGGTGGGGTTCAGACTGAAGATTGAGTTGGCAATGGTACTAGCTGGGTAGGAAGCTGGGGTTAGGGATGAGAATGGGGTGAAGTAAGAGCTGAAAATAAGTTTTGGGATGGTCAGGGTTGGAAATGGGTGTGGAAATGAGGATGGAGCTGGGGTGAGGATAAAGGTTGTGTTGAGGTTGGCTGTGGGGATTGGGGATGGAGTGGAATTTGGGGGCACAGTGCCTAAGGCACTTGACTGCTAACCAGAAGGCTGGCGGTTCAAACCCACCAGCCACTCCTCGGAAGGAAGGTTGGGCAATCTACTCCCATAGTGATACTGCCTCGGAAACCCAAGGAGGGGTCACTATGAGTCAGGTCTGACTTGACGGCACATAACAACAACAACAGGGGTAGGTGGGGTTGGGGTTGAGGATAAACTTGCAGGTGGACAGGAAGACGTCATTGAGATTAGAGATGGGGGTTAGCCACATGGTTGGAGACCCAGGCTCTGCACTCTGACCTGGCAGGAGTCCTTGCCCTCTTCTCGAACGCTGGCACACAACATGGTGTCGGTGATGTTACCAGGATAGGCCTCCTCACACTCCTTGTGCTCAATGATGGTGATGTTGGCACATCGCAAAGTGTGGGGTAGGTGCACTGTGAAAATGGTACAAGAAAGTGTGGGCACTGGAGTCCCTTTTCTTTGTAGTTGTAGCTCAATATTAAGGATTTGGAAAGACTCCCTTTCCCTCTTGCTTGTAGCCAACTCATCTTTCTGCTTCTAAAAACAGTAATTAATAATGCTATCAAATAAGGTCTTTATGCCAGGATACTCTGTCATCAATATCTCCGATCCAACCTTGAGAGGTAGGTGTGATTACTCATATTTTATAGAGAAGACAATCAAGGTTCAGAGAGGTGACATCACTTGCCTAAGGTCCCACAACTAGCAAGTTGTGGAGCTTGGATTGCACATCCTATCTGTCTGACTCCAAGGCTCAAACTTTTATCTCCACCCTCCTCAGCCCTTATTATACCACTCTTCCTTTCAAGGTATCCCACCAATGACACCCCCCTACATCACTACGATTCCCGAATCCTTCCAATCATGGCCCCCTCCCCATGTTCCCCTTTGGAGCCCCTACACTGGGGGCTGGATGTGGTGCCCCAGCCAGAAATGAGGCAGCGAGTGCCAGCGGTGACACAGTGTGATGACAGGGTGAGGGGTCGCACGGCCCGGGTGATGAGAGCTGGTGCTGCCATTTTCACCAACATGATATCATTGCGGTGGTCTTTGTTGGGGAGGCTGTTGTTGTATTCTGGGTGGGGGAAGGACTCGGTGGCTGTCCGAGTCTGCTCACAGCCATCCTCTCGCTGGAGGTTATGTTCGCCCAGGTGTACTATGTAGTGGCTGAGGTGGAAGAGATGACGGTCAGAGATGAAAAGGGAGGGAGACGTAGGAGATGAGGGAAGACACAGAGGGAGAGATGTGTGACACCTGTGAGGATGAAGGGATGCCACTCCACTTCCAACCTCACTCCCATCTCCCACCAAAGCCTCCATCCCAGACATATCCCCAACCCACTGCCCAACCCACTTCCAGTTCCAACAGCATCCCTTTTCCTCCAGCTTCGATCCCATCAATGCTAACGCTTATCCATCCATCCACGTCTTTCACCTTGACCTCCCCTCGCCCCATGCACATCTTCTCTATCCCTTCTCCCATCTCCTTCCACCTGTCCATCTCCAGCTCCCTCCCAGCCCCGCCCCAGCCCCCGCACCCACGGCTTGCGGCAGTGGGCAGCTGTCAGGAGCCATTGGGGAGCGATGAGCGTTGCCCCGCAGAGTAGTCTTGTCTTCTGGAATAGTGCCACCTGCCAGGGCTGGGAATGGGGGGCACATTCGTGTCCCTTGATGATCCTGGTCTCTCCCCCTACATGCCCTGGAGGGGGCAGGGGCAAAAGAGGGGACTCAGGCACGAGAGGAGGTAGGATGGGTGGACGCGAAGGAATAGGGGTGTTGAGAAGAGAGGGAGGGTGGGTGGTCTGGGTCCCAGCCCAGAGCCCCGCTGTGATGCATCGTACAGACGATGGGGCATTTAATGATTGAAATAGTTCCAAGCTGGTTGGTCAGTACACTACTGTCCTGTTGTTGTTGTTGTGATGTGCCATCGAGTCGGCCCCGACTCATAGCGACCCCTCCTTGGGTTTCTGATGCAGTATCACTACGGAAGTAGATTGCCATTGCCCAACCTTCCTTCCGAGGAGTGGCTAGTGGGTTTGAACCGCCAGCCTTCTGGTTTGCAGTCAAGTGCCTTAGGCACTGCACCACCAGAGCTCCTACCTTCACAGAAGCAAAGCCCAAACCAAACCCAGTGCCTGGAGGGGATTCTGACCCACAGCGCCCCTAGAGGACAGAGTGGAACTGCACCACAGGGTCTCCAAGGCTGTCAGTCTTGATGGGAGCAAAGCCCAAACCACACCCACTGGAAGCAAAGCCCAAACCAAAGTCACTGCCATTGACTTGACTTGACTCCTAGTGACCCCTCCTTGGGTTTCCGAGGCAGTATGACTACAGAAGTAGAATTGCCCAACCTTCCTTCCGAGGAGTGGCTAGTGGGTTTGAACCGCCAGCCTTCTGGTTAGCAGTCAAGTGCCTTAGGCACTGCACCACCAGAGCTCCTAAGCACTGTCCTAGCACTATGCAACTGTTCCCACCCCACCCCAGGTGCCCTCTCCCTCCAGGACCTGCCCGACCTCTCCTCAATCTAGCATCTAAAGGACTTGCACATGGAACAGCACCAAACAGCTGCAGAACCGCATGGGCCCTCTCTGTTCAGATGCTCTGTGGACGGTTCTATGTTTTGAGCATCGCCCTGTCAGTGCCCAGGCAGAGAGGGTTGAGGATCGACCCTAGAGACTTGAAGGGGAAGTGCCTGCCCTTCCGCGCCCCTCACCGTACCTGTCACCAGAACAAGCGTGATTAATTGCAGAATCGTCATGGCCTGGAGCTGCAGCCGGGGTAGGGCAGGCCCCAGGTTCTTCTGGGAACAGGGAAGGACAGAGGCAAAGCCACTTTACCAGGAGACTGGGGGCCTGCTCCGAACCCTTTTCTCTCCCTCACCCGCTCCAGCCCCCTGCTTCCCCCAGGGAGAAATCTTAGGGCTTGGGGCGAGGGGGTCCCCTGGTTCTCACGGCACTCCAACCTCCAAACCCTTGAACTAAGTCTGGTATGGAGAGCGGCCTTGGAAGGGGTCTGATGCTGGCTAGAAGCTTGCGGTATGCCAAGGAGGGTGAGGAAGCTGTTGGGAGAGGCGCTGTTTGGGGCAAGCGATGGGCTGGCCCCGTTTTAAGTCAGTCAAGGGATGTCTGTCCCTGGTGCATTTTGGAGAACGATCTCCTTCCTGGCCACCTGAGACGGGGCCCAGGGTCTGGGAGAGGAGCAATAAGGACCTGAATCCATCCGGCGGTCCTGCCCCATGTTCCTTGACCCAAAGGCAGGGTGACATGGGCCCTTTGAGGTCTGCCAAGGAAGGGTGCAGAAGGGGCTCACCCTGGGACAACGTCCTGACCCCCCACCTTGCTGAACCCCTTTTCCTTTGAGGCATGGCTGGGCGGGGCTGGCCAGGGGAGGGCCAGCGGGGCTGGGGGTGGAGGGCTGGGCTCTGCTTCCACCAAACCTGGGGTCAGAGGTCTTTCGAGGTTGGGGGAGCTGGGGCAGGGTGAGAGGCGCAGAGACAGACAGAGACCCCCTCACCCAGGCCGAGAAGGAAGGTGCGAGGGAGGGAGGCAGGGGCGCGGAGGCAGGGGCCAGGCGCCCCGGGGCGCCCAGGCGCCTGGAGGGGGTCAGGGCACGGTTTCCTTCCCCTTCGCTCCGGGACTCACGGGCGGGCTCGGCTCGGGGTCCGGGGGCCCGGCGGCGGCGGCGGCAGCAGGCTGGGTCGGAGCGCCAGGCACAGGCGCCGGGCGGCCCCGGGCAGGGCCCTGGGATGACGGGGCCTCCTAGCTCCGCCTTATCGGCCGGCCCAGGACCTGGGAGGTGCCGCCGGCGCCGTGTCCCCTCCTCCCCTCTCTGCTTTTCTGGCTGTCTTCGCGTCTGTCTGTCTGTCCATTCTTCGGGGTCCTTCCGGTCTCTCTCTTTACCTGCCACTTTCTAACCCGATCTCTGCGTGTCTCTCAGTTTTTCTTCCTGTCCGTATTTCTGTCTCTTTTGTGCCCCTGTATCATTCTTCATGTCACCCTTTGTCTGTTTTCTTTCTGATTCTTTTTTTTTTTCCGTCTTTAATTCTCCCCCACTTCCCCCCCATTCCTCTCTCTCTCTACCTAGTCTGCATGTCTGTCCTCTTCCCCATACCTCTTCCGCCCCATCTCCCAGCCAAGGTGGACCTCTGGCCTCCTCAGGGGGAACCTCTCCCCTTTCTCTATTCCAAGGAAGGGGGAAAACTGGGGCATCTCAGAGGTGGGGCAGGACCGGAGGGTGGGGGAGGCAGGTCGGGGCCTGTGGGAGTCTTGGGCCAGGAAAAGTCAATTAACCCTTTGCAGGCAGCCTAATCCCCAAGACGGCTCCGGGGCTGTGCTTCTCCTCTGACCCTTCCTCCTGCCGCCCTGGCCCAGCCCCCAGGCCCCCCGATCGCCCAGCGTCCGAATACAGCTGCTGTGTCCACTTACTCTCTGTGTGACCTCGGCAAGATGGCTCCTCAGTCTCCCAGCCACCTCAGCCGGCTCATCAGTAGACGTGCGGTTCCCTACTTCTCCCAGTTTGTTTATCAGATGTCCTCCTCTATTCCTCGCCTCTCCCCCTACCAGGTGTGGAACAAGGCGGGGTACGCCCGGGTGCTGCTAGCTCTTCCTCTTCCTACCTGTGTGACGTGGGACCTAGAACTCCACCTCTGTGAGGTTCAGTTTCTTCACCTGCGAAATGGGGGTGGCAGCCCTGCCTCGTGGGGTTGGGATGAGGACTCTAGGAGATTCCACATAAAGAGAACCCAGCACAGTAGGCACTCAGCAAATGTCCCTGTCCCCACTGGGAGCGTGCCTCACTCCTCCCCGTCTCGACTAGTGCTGGTGAAGAATACTGAGTACACCACGGACTTGCCAGAGGAATGAACACGTCTGTCTTGGAAGAAGTACAGCCAGAGTGTTCCTTGGAAGCTGGGGATAGAGCGATTTTGTTTCATGTACTTTAGAGATGTGATCCCTGGAGAAGGGCATTGTGCTTGGTAAAACAGAGGGTCAGGGCAAAAGAGGAAGACCCTTAATCAGATGGACTGACAGCGTTGCTGCAACAACGGACGGGCTCAAACACAGCAATGGTAGTGAGGAAGCACGGGACCAGGCAGAGTTTGGCTCTGTTGTACCTAGGGTGTCTATGAGTTGGCGCTGTCTTGATGTCACCTGACAACAACAATTCCACTTTGGCGGATGTGGGGAGAAGATGTTTTCTTTCCACATTGTCTTTTGTCCGGGGAGAGCTGGTGGAGACCCAATCGAGAAGGTGAGCAGGACCTCTCTTGCTTTCCAAGACTACGCCCCATCCATCATCATCACAGACATATTAAAACAAACCCACATTCGACATGAAACACAAAGTATATTCAACTACCAGCCCCACTACCACTGAAATGATTCTGACTCATAGTAATCCTATAGAACAGAGTAGAAATGCCCCATAGGGTTGCCAAGGTCGTAAACTTTTATGGACGCCGACTGACACATCTTTGTCCTGCTGGTGGGTTCAAACCGCTGATCTTTTGGTTAGCAGCCAAGTGCTTTAACCACGGTGCCACCAGGGCTCTCTCGTTCAACTGCGAAAGAGTTGGATTGCAGTTGGCTAGTTGAAAGAATGTTACATTTAATAGGCATTTAATTAAATGGTCATGAATTATGATTTTGGAGTTTTCATTTTGTGGTTTAGGAGACAATCCTTGTTTTTCCCCTTTCAGGTTTTTCATGAGTCCTTGAAACCCCTCTTGACTCTAGACCCAGTTCTTGACAAGCTGCCTAGGAAAAAAAATGATTGATTTTATTATCATAGGTAACTTTTTTTTAATTTCATTCCTGTGTGACTCTGGGGGAAAATTCTTATCTCTGGTCTCTATTTTCACACCTGTAAGTAGGGGAATCCATGAACCTTCCATACAGTGGCAACCAGTATGTTATGTTGTTGTTATTTGCCGTCGAGTCGCCCCCGACTCATAGCGACCCCTCCTTGGGTTTCCGAGGCGATATCACTACGGAAGTAGGATTGCCCAACCTTCCTTCCGAGGAGTGGCTGGTGGGTTTGAACCGCCAGCCTTCTGGTTAGCAGTCAAGTGCCTTAGGCACTATGCTACCAGAGCTCCTGGCAACCAGTATGGGGACATCAAAAAGATTGACATTACCCCTCTTCCAGTTATATTTATTCCACATAGTCACCCTCCTCCCAAACATGGCTCTTGGAAGGGCTGACTGAAGTTGGAGTTCCAGGAAGAAGGTTCTCACACTGAGAAGTGTGGGTGCTGTGGGTAATGATAAAGGAGGTGCTGGTACTCTGAGGGTCAGAGTGGCCCCCCAAGCTGTGTGGATGTGGAAGAAGCAGGTCAGTTGTTCCTTATGACGCTGTGAATCCAGTCCACATATCTGCAAATCCTGGTGTAGACTCCTGGAATGCCTGCTTGCCCGCAAGGCCCCACGGACCCCCAGGACACCAGACCCTGAAGGACTCCGCCACATACCAGGGGGCCCCCGGAGTCACCCTGTAGGGAAGAAGGAGAAGAAGCGCTTTCTGAATCTAAGAGAAATTCTCTTTTCATTTTCCTATCCTCAGCACCTCCAACCCGTTCGTGAGCCATGAAGACAGTGACTCAATTCAGACAGATCCTCTGAAGACAGCGGCAGGGATCCTGACCAATAGAGAAGAAAGTAGCATCTGTATGAGCCAATCCCAACGAATGAGAGGGGGAGGGACTCCATAGGGCGGAGGACAGTCTTCAGGGCAATGGCTGGACCTCTGCCCAATGAGAGAAGAGAACTCTATCTCTAATGACCAGCCCAGAGAAGGAGGGTGGGACTCCATCAAAAGAGTCTCTTAAGGACAGACAATAGGTGGAGCCTTGGCCAATGAGAGAAGAGAACATTATCTCCAATGACCAATCCCAAGGAAGGAAGGTGAGACTGTGAAAATCAAAACGCACTGCTGTCACGATTCCCAGTCCTGGTTACCCGATAGGACAGAGTAGAACTGCCCCATAGAGTTTCCAAGGCTGTAAATCTTTATGGAAGCAGACTTCCCCATGTTTTCCCAAGGAGCAGCTGGTTGGTGGGCTAGAACTGCTAACTTTTCGGTTCACAGCCAAATGCTTTAACCATTCCCGCCACCAGAGCTCTTTGAAACTCTATGAAGGGCAGGGGGTTATTATAAGAACAATGGCTGCAGTCCTGGCCAATGAGGGAAGAGAACAGTATCACCAGTGACCAATCCCAGGGAAGGACAGAAGGTTTTCTGAAGGACATTGGCTAGGCCCTAGCCAATGAGTGCAGAGATTATATTCAATGAGCATCTTAAAGGATAGCGGGCTTTCTCTGGGGTCCTGGCCAGTGAGATGGGGCAGCCTCCTCTCTGAAGGACCCAAGAGGGCAAGAATGCAGAATTAGAGAGTGGGATGGTCCCTCGCTCCCTTTCTTGTCTTCATCCCTGCGCTGGACTAGCACCAAGTGGAGAACTGTACACGGAAGTCTCACAGTCCCTGGTTCCCAGCCTGAATTCCAAGCCCTGGCTAACTCTGCACCGGAACTCCCCTCTTTGTGGCCACTCCCATCTTTCCTTCTCTGCCCCCTACCTCTCTCTGCGCTCTCTGCCCACTTCTCCCCTGCCCTCTCTTCTATTTCCTGGTTCTTCCTCAGTTCTCTGCTTCTCTCCTTCCCCTTCTGACCCCATCTCTCCCCGGCTCTCCATTCCGTTTCTCCAGCTCCTTCTCCTCTGTGTCCCATCCCCTCTCTCCCCCTCCTCTCTGTCCCCCGCTTCCTCCCTTCCTTCCTCTCTATGTCCACACACCTGGCAGGCGTCCTCCCCGGGGGTGCCTCCTGCACACACCATGTTGTCTGTGATTCTTCCAGGGAACATGGCCCGGCAGGTGGCATCAGAGACGATGGTCAGGTTGAGGCACTGGAGCCGGTCCGGGAACGGGTCTGGGGGTGGAAGGTGAGTGCGGCAGGGTGTCCCAAAGTTCTCCATGTTAGGGCCACATCCCTGCTCACAAGGAACCCCAAGACCTCCAGCTCCAAGTCGATCCCACTAGCCTCCTAGTGATCTCCAGGCCACAAACCTAAAACCTCTAAATTTCATGACTTGAGTTCATAGTGACTTTTGACCCCAACTCAGTAGCCCGGTCACCCTGACTTTTGACCTCTGACTGTAAATGCCGGGACTCAAAACCTACCTGTCCTCCAGTCTCAGATACAAGGAACCCAGACTGGTCTTCCCATCTAGTCCAAGATTCTGTGGCCTCTGACCTTCAATCTCATTCGCCTTCCATCCCAACTGAAAGCACCATCTTCTCTGTCTCCTGATGCCATGTTCCTCACCTTCACCTCCAACCTCAGTTCAGTATCCTCATTGTCCCCAACTCCACAGTGACCTCTGATCCTCGTTTATTTAATGCCAGACACTATGACCCCTAATCTCTGGTCCCAGACCACAGACCTCATGACTTCCAACCCCAGACATGCCCTCCTTGATTGAATCTCAATTTCCATCCTCAGATTGTGACCAAATAGCAGTGCAACGTCTGAATCCCATGAGCATAACTCTAATGACCTCAGACCCCAGAGCCCCATGGTTCCTTCTGGACTTCCCTCCATTATAAATACCCCTTACCCCAATCTGGTGACATCACTCTGACCTTATGACATCCACGACCCCTGACTTCATACCCTATCCCTTAACCACGTTGACTCTCAAGACTCACTTGACCCACCCGGTCTATCATCTTTGATGTTTGCCCCACCCCTTGACCCTTCACCTGCCCTTCCTTTGAGATATCATGATCCTTGACCTCTTACTTTACAACCAAAATGTTGCCCCCTGCTCCCAGGTCTCACTTACTCGTTGGCTGGTTGGTGGTGCCCCAGCCCGAGATGTGGCACTCAGTGCCAGCGGTTGCACAACTTCTGGGCAGAGGCAGGGTCTGGACGCCGCGGGTCAGGCGGATGGGCATGCCCAGCCGCAGAAGTCGTAGGTCGTGGTCATGATTCTTCGTGGCTCCTTGGTAGCTGGGGTGGGTCACCGAGAAGCCGCTGCGTCGGATCTGCTCTGTCCAGTCCAGCCGACTCAGGCTGTGTTCCCCAAGGCGCACCCAGTACCTGCTGAAGGGTCATAGCGGGTGAACAGGCACCCAGGCACCCACACACCCAGACCCTGCTGGCCATCTCTGCATCCTTCCTTCACCATCACTGTCCTGTTCCTCTCTCTTTCTCTCTCTAAGTGTCCTTCCGTCTTGCAGTCTGTCTCTGCCTTTCCATGTAGGGTGTTTACCCCTTTTCTCCTCCCATATCTTGATCCCCGTGCACCCATGTGTCTTTCTGATTCTGCTGCGAGTGCCCTGAGGGTAGGGACACCTGTCTTACTTGTTCCTTGCTGAATTCCCAGAACCTAGAGGATGGTCTGGCACAGAGGACGTGTAAACATGGTTGAATGAATGAACAGGTGAGTAATGAATGAGTTCTCTTTGTTCCCGTCCCCAAGTCTCTCTGTTTCCATGTGTCTGAGCTTCCTTTTCGCGAAACACCCAGAGCACAGACTTGGAAAGCGTTTACAGATGGGACCATTGAGGCCCAGAGAGGTGCCAGACTTAAGTCTTTGAGGTTGCACAGAGAATTTGAGTCAGATACGGGTCCATGGTCCAGACAGGGTCAGGGACTGTCTGGGGCTGGTGACAGATGCCATTTAAGAAAGAAATAAGGTGTGAGGGAATGGGAGAAGAAGGGTGGGAAGATCCCAAGACCTTTCCCTCCCCTCTCCTCCATTTAATCCTACTCCACCCTTGGCTACGGTTGAGGAAGTTCTAGTTCTTGGCTAACCTCACGCTCTTTTGCTTCAGAACCAGCTCCTCATCCTTTGGCATGCCCCTTCCCTGAGCCTTTCATTCCAGCAATCTCCTCCAAAGACCGTCCTTTGACCCATCCCAGAAGGGACTCAGAGTAGGCTTACCTGCCCCTGCAGTGAGCAGCTGTGAGGACCCACCTGCGGTCAACGAGAACCCCCCCACATCGCAGTCTGGTGCCATCAAACAGCCCCACCTGCCAAGGCTGTGAGTTAGGGACACACTCAGTACCATTGTAGATCTTTTCTGTGGTCTCCTGGCTGAGCCCTGGGGACAGGCCAGAAAGATGGGGTCAGAGACACAGAGACCGTAGAGCTGATGTGGGGAAAGAGATACCGAGATCAAGAAAGACACAGACAGGGGAAACAGGCAAGAAGTTGGGGGACCAAGATCCAGTGATGTGCAGAACAAGACAGAACAAAACACCAAACAGAGGCAGAGTGACCCCCCTCCCCTCCTGAGGCCAGAGCTGAGGGAGGGGCGATGGAGGTCACCTTTGGGACCAAGCCTCAGTGCCCTGGGGTAAACTCACCGATAAGACACAGAAGCAGAAAGATGCTGAACCCCATGGTGGGGCCACCCCTAAGGTCTGGAGAGATGATGGGGCTTCTCAGAACATGCCTCCCCTTTCCACCCCCCTCCCCCTTTTCCCCATCCCTCCCACCTGTACCCAGTCTTCTTCCTTTGCAAGGAAACCCATCCTCTCCCCCTCCCTCACTCCCAAGAGTCACCCACTTCTTGGGGCCTGTCTGCCTGTCCCTTCTCACCTTGTCTCTATGTCTGCCGTATCTCCTTTGTGGGTGTTAAAATTTCTGCTGTCTGCCTGTCAGTCTGTCAGCCTGTCTGCTATCTTTTTGTACACCTACCTTCTTGTCCTTTCATCTGCTGGTCACCTGGTCTGCCAACTCCCCCACTGTCCACCTGTCTCAGCTGCCTGTCATCACTGCCCCACTACCTCTTCCTTCTGTCTAGTCTGCCCCAAACTGGACGGCGGCCAAGCTTTGAACTCTCTTGGTCTCAGCCCGTTGGATTTCCTGGTTGAGGGAAGGGGACAAAGAAGAGGAGGGTGGGGCGGGTGTCCTCTAATCTTAGAAGCCTTCTGTGGCTAATGACACTTAATTGAGTTTTTACAGCTCAGCAGAGGGGGGAGGGAGGAACGGAGGGGCCCGGCGGGGGTTTAGGAGGGAAGGCTGCACCCTCTTTTCTCTTTCCTCCTCACTAAACCTCTGGACTGATGATGACTCAGAATGACAGAGGAGCTGGGTTCTAATCCCGCTGCAGTGACGAAGCCAGGGAGGCTGCAGAGCTGGGGCGCCTGGGGCCTGATCCCGTGGAGGGAGGTCAGGAAACACAGGCTGAGAACGAGGGAGAGGACTTGGGAGTGGAGTGAGAGGCAGGAAATGGGGGGAGTGAGGAAGAAAGAGAGAGGGAGAGAGGCCATGGAGGGACAGAAGCCATCTCCCAGCTGGCTTCTGTGGAGGTATAACTCTGATGGAGTCTTTGAAATGCTGAGAGGAGGAGCCCTTCTCTTCCCTGTTTCAAGCAGCACCAAAAACCCAACCCAACCCAGGTTGATTCTGACTCGCGGCGACCCTGGGTCAAGGAACAGAGCTTCTTCACAGCATTTTCTTGGCCGTGGTCTATACACGGCAGATTTCCAGGCCTCTCTTCCGTGTTGCTACTGGGTGAGTTTGAACCACTAACCTTTAGGTTCCCAGTTTGTGCCACTCAGGGACTTGATGAGTGGCTCTCTCTTTTGACCCACAGGCTGCCCGTGTTGTGCCTTCTGGATAAAGCCAAAGCCCCACCTCCCCCCAACCCCCCCCCTGCCGCCGCCACCTTTTCTTTTAAATTCCTTATTGTGATTTGGGTCAAAGTGTACAGAGCAAATTCATTTTCCCTACATAGCAATTCATACACATTTTGTCTCATGACTTTGACTGCAGTTACCCACAAGGGAACAGCTCTCTGACCACTTCCTCCCGATAGTTACCTCTTCCCTGTGTCCATGTCTCCATGCACTCCTGCCCCCTGAGCTGTCTCCCTGTGCACACACAGCCCTTCCATTCTCCTGTGATTGATCTCTCCAAGGAGTGTATCTACCTAATATAAGTGGTCACATATTATTGAACAATATGTACAAACTTCCAACCAAACTAGTGCCATGGAGTCAATTCTAACTCCTGGTAACCCCTAGAAGGAGCTCTGGTGGTGCAGTGCCTAAGGCACTTGACTGCTAACCAGAAGGCCGGCGGTTCAAACCCACCAGCCACTCCTCAGAAGGAAGGTTGGGCAATCTACTTCCGTAGCGATACTGCCTCCGAAACCCAAGGAGGGGTTACTATGAGTGGGTCTGACTCTACAGCACATAACAACAACAACAACAATAATCCCTATTGGGTTTCCAAGGTTGTAGATCCTTGTCTATTGTTTATAAAGCCAACCCCTTTATTTTGCAGTTGGAATGGTGCCCAGAGAGGAGAAGAACTGGTTGGTGGTTTGTAGCTACACAGTTCCTACTTTCAGAGAAATCCTGGAGCTTTGAACACCTCTTGCCACCTCCTCCAGGCAGCCCCCCGAGGTCACATGTCTGAGTGCCTCAAGTCTTTCCTTTCTGAGATTATAATAAGCTCATGGTGAAGCCCATTCCCCAGAAAGAACCCAGCCACCCCAACCTATGGGTGAAGGTATGGCACATGGAGACCTTCATCTCTGTGGAAACAGGCACAGTGAGATGAAACCACCTGCCCAAAGTCACCCATCTGGTGAGGAGCAGAACCAGGATTTGAACCAGGCAGGCTGGCTCCAGAACCTATATTCATAATCATTCCCCAAACATATGAATGAATACGCAAATGACTAAATGAGTTAATGTGTGTGTGTGAATAAATGAAGGCATGAATCCCCCTACAGAGTCAAAAAGATGAGATGGCTTTTAGACTACCTGAACCACCTACCCTGAGACCAGAAGAAGCAGATGGTACCCAGCTGCCATAGCTGACTATTTGGACCAGGAACACAATAGTTGGTCTCAGAGTGGGATAAAATGGTAGAACAACTCAAAGAAAAAAAGAAGAAGAAGAGAGCAGACTTACTGCACCAGTAGAGACTAGAGGAACCCCCAAGATAATTGCCCTGAGATGCTTTTTAAGCTTTGAACCGAGACCACTCCCACAGGTCACCTTTCAGCTAAGTAACAGAACGGATCATAAAATAAACAGTATCACCCATGAAGACTTTGCTTTTTTTTTTTTTTTTTAAATCATCTATATGAGACTAAATGACCAACACTTACCTTGAAGCAAATATGTGAAGGGCAAGGGTGGGCAGGGAAGCTAGATTCATGAAAACAGAACAACTAGAAGGAAAATAATGAGAATGTTGACCCAACAGGGAAAACGTAACCAATATTACTGAACAATATGTACAAACTCCCAACCAAACTCACTGCCATAGAGTCCCAACTCCTAGCAACTCCTATTGGGTTTCCAAGGTTGTAAATCATTACAGAAGCAGACCACCTCGTCTATCTTCCATGGAGAAGCTGGTGGGTTCAAACTGCTGAACTTCTGGTTAGCAGCACTACACCACCAGAGTGCCTTGAATAATATGTATAGAAATCATTAAATGGGAACCTGCTTATTTGCTGTGTAAACTTTCACCAAAAAAATACAGTAAAATAGTTAAAGAAAAAAATAATAATAAAAGGTGACTTTGGGAATCATGAAAAGAATTCTGATGGTGTAGTGCCTAAGGCACTTGACTGCTAACCATAAGTTTGACGGTTCAAACCCACCAGCCACTCCTTGGGAGGAAGGAAGACAGGGTAATCTACCTCCTTAAACATTTATTGCCTTGGAAACCCAATGAGGGTCACTATGAGTTGGAACTGACTTGATGGCAGTGAGGCTGGGTTTTTTTTTTTTTTGGAACCATACAGATGTGGGCTGCTGTGACCTGTCTCCTGTCATGGGCTCGAGCTTTTCTCCTGACTTTTGCCAACTTTAAAAATGGGGTTGGGAGAGGCTAACGTCTGCACACTGCTTGCTCTCAGGAACACCAAAGAAAGCAGCAAAGCACTGACTGGTGTATCGGGTACGTAAGTCTACACATTACCAATATGGCTCTTATCCGTGTATTCCTCTCTAAAGAAGGGATTTCCCACGTGGGCTTAGATGACAGAATCTTCCTGGATGTGAAGAAATATCAATTACAGACATTGTTCCTCATCCCCGCTTTCTCTGTCCTTTCAAATCTCTCTTCCTCTGGCTCATTATATTATCTGTCTTATTCATTCACTTACTCATTCATCCACTCACCAAACACTTCCTGAGATGCCCTAGGTGCCTGCCTTGGGACCATGCTTGGACCATTGACTTTAATCAGGGGCTGCCCCACGTCCCCTCCAATTGCAGCCCTGCGTCCCCGCAGTCCTTCCCAAAGTCACGTCTCCACGGGGCTCTCCTGGCTGATTCCTTCTCCTCCTTTCTCTCTCCAGTCCATGGGGTGGCCGTTGCCCACACTCTGTGGTCACAGTCTTGTTTGGGTCTCCAAACACTTCCATGTTGCCCAAGCCAATGGCCACCTCTCGGTCTTCATCTTACTCAGCTTCTCGGTTGCATTGGACACGGCCACCACTCCTCCTTGAAACACACTCCTCTCCCAGCTCCCGGGGCACCATGCTTTTCTGGTTGCCTTCCTGCTTCCTTGTCCCTCCTTCATGAATAGGTCTTCCTTTCACAATCAATCTCTTAAAAAACAAGGGTGTTCCCAGAGCCGCATTCCACCCCTTCGTTGCCCTCACTCCACAAGTTCTTCCTGAGTGAGTTCATACACCGGGACAGGTTCACCTGTTCTCCAGGGCAGAATGGCTCTTAATGGCTCCATCTCTTCAGGCCAGGTCCCTCTCCCTGGGCACCCAACAGTCTCCTGTAGAACCCCCAATGAGTCCTCTCTCCTTCCCCACAAACCCATTCCCAGATGTGAGGGTGGGCAACAGGGCAGGAAGGAGGGGGTGTGAGGCTTCAAGGTTGTCAGCAGTCAAACATCAAAAATAGATTTTTCCACAATGTGAATGAACCTAGAAAACATGACACGGAATGAAACATGTCACTCACAAAAGGACAAACGCTGTGTGATCTCACTTGTGTGAAATTCTGAGTCATTGTAGGAGCACGTGGAACTCTGCATAGGAGTTCCAAGGGGAGCTCTGGTGGCTCAGTGGATCAGGCATTTGGCTGCTAACTGGAAGGTCAGTGGTTCAAACCCACCAGCTGCTTCGTGGAAGGAAGATGGAGTGATCTACTTCCGTAAAGATTTACAGTCTCGGAAACCCAATAGGGGTTGCAATGAGTTGGAATCGACTTGATGGCAGTGAATTTGGTTTATAGTTTTTTGGAGTCTTTATAGAAGCAGATTGCCACATCTTTCTGCCATGGAGTGGCTGGATGGTTTGAACTACTGATCTTTTGGTTAGCTGCTGTGTGCTTAACCATTGTGCTGGGAGTGCTCTTTCATCTATGCCCACGATAGGATACTTTAAGGTGATGGAGACTGTGGGGGTAATTTAGGCAACACAATAGTTCTGATGGTGACGTCCCCTATTTCATGTTCAGGGGTCTCCCCCAAGGTCTCTGCATAGTGCAAAGAGCTGGCCCTCAGCCACTAACCTAAAGGGTGGTGGTTCAAACTCACCCACCAGCACCTGAGATGAAAGGCCTGGTGGTCTTCTGTAAAGATTACACTCAAGCAAACCCTACGGAGTGGTTTCACTGTGTAATTCATGAGCTCACCATGAGTCGAGATCATCTGAATGACAACAGGGTTTCCTCTATTTGTGGGTTTTGGTTTTGGCTTCAGCTTAGAACTTCTAAGAGAAGCTCTCATGGTGCAGTGGTTAAGTGCTCGGCTGCTAATCAAATGGTCAGCAGTTCAAATCCACCAGCGGCTCTGTGGGAGAAAGATGTGTCAGTCTGCTTCCATAGATGACAGCTTTAGAAACCCTATGGAGCAGTTCTACTCTGTCCTGTAAGTTCACTATGAGTTGGAATCAACTTGACTGCAGTGGTGGGCTTTTTAAGATTCGAAGAATACTTTGTTTAAATTCAGTGATTATCAAGTTTGACTATAATTTGGCTCAGTATTGATTGAGAAGTGCCCTTACACTTCTGCAAAATCATGCATTTCAGCAGAAGATAAAATTAGCTCAGCCTGTGTTGCAAGAATGCACAAGTCAATCACTGCTCTTTGATATTGTTGTTTTATAAGGTTTTGTTTTTTATTTTAGTAAAAATGGGAT
Source organism: Orycteropus afer afer (assembly GCF_000298275.1). NCBI lineage: Eukaryota > Metazoa > Chordata > Mammalia > Tubulidentata > Orycteropodidae > Orycteropus > Orycteropus afer. The sequence goes on from NW_006922352.1 coordinate 95,032, forward strand.
TTCCAATAGGTTGAGTCATGAATTTCTGTTTCAGCTTTCTATTCCTTTTCCTTGCATCCAGTTGAGTGTGTGTGTGTGGTGATTGACTGGATTTTGGGGTGAGGAGAGGGGCATCTTCTATGTTCTGCCCCTATTTATAAGTTTCTTCCTCCGCAGGAGAAAGTGTCAAATCACCATCCTCATGGATAGGGGTCTCATTCATGGCAATGATGGATCGATTGATAAGCACCTCAAGTTTAAGTTGGGTTTAAATTAATCATAGGTCTGTGCCTTGGAATTGCCCTATAACCCTGAGGATTAGGATCTGTGTGTGACAGAGGTGTGGGCAGCAGCAGTGTCATGGGCTGGTTTCTTTGGAGAAGAAAAATGAGAGAGAGAGAGAATGAGGTTTATTTCAAGGAAATGGCTCACAGAAGTGGAGGATGGTAAATCCCAAATCTGAATCTGTGGGTCAGTTGTCAGCTGGAGACTTCTCCAGACGCTCATGGTTGCAGGGGCTGACAAACCCAAGATCAGCAGGTCAGACGGCAGGCTGCTGGCTCACAGGGCTGCAGGAGCTGGTGAATCCCAAAATCTGCAGATCTGATGGCAGGTTGCTGGCTCACATCCCAAGAACTACAGACGAGAGCATGATGACTTGGATGGAGAACTGAGAGTGGGAGCATTTGCCAGAACATCCATTTATATAGTGGATGTAGGCCACACCCCCAAGGAAACACCTCTTTCAACTGATTGGCTGCTAACATCAGATCACAAAATGGAGGATGATTACATCATATCATCTGCCAAATCACCGAGAATCATGGCCCAACCAAGTAGATACACAACCTTAACCATCACAAACAGCGGGCATTTTGAAGCACTTACTGATGAAGATCCAAGACTACAACCGTTAGTATGAACTATGCCTGGATGTGAAGAAAATCCTCACAATTGGACTGACCAACAACATCATGATAGATGGAGAAAAAACTAACGTTGTCGATCTCAACCCTCCCACAAGCTGTCGGCTTCTCTTAATCTTAACACTTAACCTCTTGTAATGGAAATTTGGACCTTATGTGCTCATTTTCTTCACTAGATGGAAATCCTAATTATTATGGATTGAATTGTGTCCTGCAAAAACGTATGCTGATGATCTAACCTCCAAGTCTGTCAATAAGATTCTGTTTTGAAATAGAGTCTTAGAAGACGTTATCAGTTAAGTTAACATGAGGTCATCCTGGAGTAGGTTGGGCCTTAATCCTGTATGATTGATGGCCTTATAAAAGACGAGATGATGCACAGAGACAGAAATGCAGAGGAAAGATGGCCACACCATGCCAAAGAAAGCCAAGGATTACTGGTTACTCCCAGAAGCTTGGAGAGAAGGGTGGAACAATTCTTCCCTGAGACCCCTCAGAAAAAATCAACATGCCAATACCCTGAGTTGGACTTCTAGCCTCCTGAACCATTCATTTCTGTTCTTGTTCACCACACAATTTGTAGTATTTTGTCACAGCTAACTTTGTTAGCAGTTAATGCTGAAGGGGCACAGAGGTGGCATCTTCTGACCTCCTTTAACTTCACAAGAGGAAGACAGAATCACTATCAGCAGCCCAAGGCCTGTTCCTATGAGGCCAGACATGCCACCACCCTCTTACCAGCCTTGACACCAACCATTCCTCCTGCAGCACCCACCACCTCTCTGCTGGGTTCGATGATTTGCTGCAGTGACCACACAGCACTCACAGATTATGGGGCTTATTAGGGGAGCTACAGGGTACAATTCAAGTTCAGGAACATGCTCAGTCTCTCTCAGCTGGGCATCTCTTTCAGCAGCATGGCTCTCTCAGCCATGTCTCTCTCTCTCTCTTTCTCTCAGCAACGTGTCTCTCTCAGCTGACCATGAGAGAGATTCCTTCTGCCTCAGGAGGGCTCATTTTGAGCCTGGCAGAGTGGCAAAGCCAACCAATGCCAATATCAGAATTCTATGCATGAGAGAGAGAGAGAGAGAGAGGGAGAACTTTCTCTGGAGATTACTTCATGCTGCCCCAAGTGAATGACTTTAACAAGCAGCTACACAGTAGCTCAAGGCAAAGTGGGAGTTACAAAGATCATGGCTAGAAAAAGCATACCATGTAATTTACTACACCGCACAGCCCTGGGAAACTAACAGACCAAGTGAGCCCCTCACTCGAGGTCTCACGGTGGAGAAGTGGCTGACCTTGGTCTTGACCCTCTAGTTTATCTCACTCAGAATGATGTTGCCCAGGTTCATCCAGGAGGCTGCGTGCACCAGGGATTATGGTAGAGTGGGACTCCATCGTGTGCATGGACCACATTTGGTTTATCCATTCATCTGCTGATGGACACTTTGGTTGTTTCCTCCTCCCTAAGGTTTCAATGACTGAGTTTTTGGAAACAGATTTCCAGGCTTTTGAGCTGCCTCTGGTTGGACTTGAACCTCCAGTCTTCGGGGCAGCAGCCGAGCTAACCATTTTTACCACCCTGGGACTGCTTCCATCAGCTTGTTATGTGCCGTCGAGTCGGCCCCGACTCATAGCGACCCCTCCTTGGGTTTCCGAGGCGGTATCACTACGGAAGTAGATTGCCCAGCCTTCCTTCCGAGGAGTGGCTGGTGGGTTTGAACCGCCAGCCTTCTGGTTAGCAGTCAAGTGCCTTAGGCACTGCGCCACCAGAGCTCCTACCTTCACAGAAGCAAAGCCCAAACCAAACCCAGTGCCTGGAGGGGATTCTGACCCACAGCGCCCCTAGAGGACAGAGTGGAACTGCACCACAGGGTCTCCAAGGCTGTCAGTCTTGATGGGAACAAAGCCCAAACCACACCCACTGGAAGCAAAGCCCAAACCAAAGTCACTGCCATTGACTTGACTTGACTCATAGCGACCCCTCCTTGGGTTGCCGAGGCGGTATCACTACAGAAGTAGATTGCCCAACCTTCCTTCCATCAGCTTGGATTCATTTAAATCATCAGTGAAGGTGAATTTTCCTTCTTCTAGGTTTCTATTTCTGTAAAATGGGGAGAAGTAGCCCTGGTGGTGCAGTGATTAAAGCATTGGGCTGCTAACCAAAAGGACAGTGGTTCAAACCCACCCAGTGGCTTTGTGGAAGGAAGATTTGGTGATCTACTTCCATAAAGACTACAAACAAACCAAACTCATTGTCAGTGAGCTAATTTCGGCTCATAGCATATAGGACAGAGTAAAATTGCCCCAAGAGGGTTTCCAAGGCTGTAAACTTTACAGAAGCAGGCTGCCACATCTTCTTCCCAATGTAGCCAAGCACTTTAGCCACTGCACTACCAGGGCTCCTTCCATAAAGATTACAATCTAGACTACCCTACAGGGCACCTTCTACTCTGCCCTGTTGTTGTTGTTGTTGTTATGTGCCGTCGAGTCGGCCCCGACTCATAGCGACCCCTCCTTGGGTTTCCAAAGCAGTATCACTACAGAAGTAGATTGCCCAACCTTCCTTCCGAGGAGTGGCTGGTGGGTTTGAACCATGAGCTTCCTGGTGAGCAGTCAATGGCCTTAGGCACTATGCTACTCTGTCCTATAGGGTCACTATGAGTTGGAATGGACTTCACACCAACAGGTATGGTATGGTCAAATAGGAGGCTGACGTCTCTGCAGATGGGGCCTTTGGCAAGAGAATGAAGGGTCTTTACCTGTACCTGGGCTCGAGGAATCCAAGAAAGTGTACTTATCACTTAGACAAGGAATCTCTGGACCACCGTACACACACACACACACACACACACTCTCTCTCTCTCTCTCTCTCTCTTCCCAGCTTCTCCACCTCTCCTCCACCAGCTCTCCAAATTC
>NW_006922352.1:100028-102244 GCF_000298275.1 Orycteropus afer afer
GTCAGAATCTACTGCAGGCAATGGGTTTGGCGGTCAGAATTTCCAGCTCAGGTATGTTGTTATTTGCAGTTTCACAGGAAGGATTTGGGCGGCTGCCTCCCACTCTCACAGATTCCCAGCTGTCAGTCCACAGCACTGGATCCTTGGAGACTCGGTGTCATAACAATGACATCAGCAGTACTCGCCACACCAACAATAGCGACAGCCAGCACTTAGCAGCACTCACTCTGCGCTGGGCGTTACTCTGAGTCCTTTGAACACGTTAACTCAGCTAATCCCCTTAATGGCTCGCTGAAGTAAGCGCTATTTATTTTATTACAAGAAAACCTGTGAAAGCCACAACCTGTGTGAGATGAAACCTGTCCGAAAAAGAACACTCAAATATTTTCCACTCAAAGAGTAAGACTGCACCCTCCCACAAGTGGGAAACCTGGGAAACCGGGAAAACAAGGCAACCCCATCAAGTTCTGGCTCTCACAGGTCTCACTGCTCACTATTACTATTGAAATACTATTTTGAGGTGCATAAGGTGATACAGCAAATTAGGTTCCCAGAGAGCAATGTCTCCACAAATTATTCTGTGATATGGGTTAGGTTTTTCACAGTGTGTCGATTCATTCATTCCATTCTTTTTTGTACCATTTCCAATGCTCTAGTTTCCCTGCAGGAGCTCTGGTTAAATGCTCAGCTGTTAACCAAAAGGTCAGGACTTTGAACCCACCAGATGCTCCTCTGGAGAAAGACGTGACAGTCCACCTTCATAAAGACTGACACCCAGGGTAGCAGTTCGACTCCATCCTCTAGGGGCGCTGTGAGTTGGAATTGACTCCACGGCAGTGGGTGTGGTTTGGGCTTTGCTTCTGTGAAGATTGACAGCCTTGGAGACCCTGTGGTGCAGTTCCACTCTGTCCTCTAGGGGCGCTGTGGGTCAGAATGGACTCCATGCAGTGGGTGTGGTTTGGGCTTTGCTTCTGTGAAGATTGACAGCCTAGGAAGCCCTGTGGTGCAGTTCCACTCTGTCCTCTAGGGGTGGTGTGAGTCGGAATCGATTAAAATGCAACTTTTTTTTTTTTTTCCCCCTTATCTTCTCATCTTTTCTTTAGAGCAATTGTTGGCCATTTGGTCTCCTATCCACGTTTTTTTTTTTTTTTAAAGGAGTTCATTTGCTTACTAAAACCAAAAACCAAACTCTCTGCCATCGAGTTGGAGCCAACTCATAGTGACCCCTCCTTGGGTTTCTGAGGCAGTATCATGACAGAAGTAGATTGCCCAACCTTCCTTCCGAGGAGTGGCTGGTGGGTTTGAACCGCCAGTCTTCTGGTTAGCAGTCAGATGCCTTAGGCACTACACCACCAGAGCTCCCATTTACTCATCAGTGATATTCACTTTTAGAAGTTTAATGATATACGTAGTGTAGTATGTAGGATAGGCCACTGTACAGAGATCAGTTTATCAGTTGTTACCGGGGGTGAGTGAGAGGGAGGGAGGAAGGAGACACTGAGTTGTGAAGACTGATGGGAAATTTGGCAGTGAATCATGGTGGCGATTGGACGGTATGATAAACATAACTAATGTCACAGGGCTGTGCAGGTGGAGAATGTTGAAATGACAAGTGATTTGTGACACATGTATTTACCACAATAAATAAAGTTCAATAATATATTTAGATAGCTCCTAATCCCTAGGCAGAGAGAGCTGACTTAGTTGATGTTTCACTCTCACGAATGACTCATAAAAGGTCCTTCTTGCTTCTCTCTGTGTTTCATTCCTTGCGATCTCCATTCCCTTCTGCTATTATCTCTATCATGTGCATCTGTTGTTGATTTAAGCGTTGTGTATCGTTTCCTACAATCTTTATTGCTGTGTATCTTTTGCTACCATCTTTGTTCCTCTGTGTCTTTAGATAGCCAAGCTATCACTCAATTCTTCTAGCAGCCCTGAGCGGCTGGTTCCGTTATTACCAGGTGAAGAAACCAAGGTTTCTGTGATAGTCGGAGCTGTGTGTCAACTTGGCTGAACCATATTTCTGTGTGGTTTAAGCTGTTGTGATGTAGTTATTCCCATGATGGGATCAGATGATTATGTTTTGAGCAGGCAATCTGGTGAAAGGGAGTTTCCCTATGGGTTTGGCCTGCTTCCAGTATATCTATGGACATCCTGGGAAAAGAGACATTCTTCTGTGGATCGGGATTCTGTTGTGCTGCCTACAACTGTCC
>NW_006922352.1:102772-104493 GCF_000298275.1 Orycteropus afer afer
TTTTTTTTTTTTATAACTCGTTTCTTTGATGCTACTGCAAAACTCTCCTCAGTCCGTCTAGGTCTCTCCGTCTTTGGTGTCACGCTGGCCAACCCATCCCTCATCCTTGCCCACCCGATCACCTCAGTAGCCTCCTGACTGGTCTCCCTGAATCCACCCTCCCCCCCTTCTCTTCACCTCCCATCCCAGCAGCCAGAGTGATGTCAGACACCATGTCAGTGATGGTCATTCCCCTGTCCACTATTCCTGGGGGGCTTCCCATCCCATCAGAATAAAGACAACACCCCTCACGACAGCCTAAAATCCTCTGGGTTTGGCCCCAGCTGAATTCTCCAATCTCATTTTTCCCGTCACAGTCTCCAGGTGCTGGCACTAGCCTCTTATCGGATCCTGGAATAGGCTGAATTCGAGTGCTTCAACCTGGTGGTCCTCCTCTTTCAGGGTATATCTCCTATTCTTGGCAAAACTGGCTCCTTCTTGTTCTTTAGCTCGTTGGAGAAATGCCACCTCCTCTGAGAAGCCCTCCCTGAACACCCTAGTCAACAAAACAAAACCCAGTTGAGGTAGAGTTGATTCCAACTCACAGTGACCCCGTGTTTCTGAGCGGACTGCACTTCATGGGATTTTCAATGACTGTGATCTTTTGGAAGTAGATTGCCAGGCCTTACTTCCAAAGGCAGCCCTGGGTGGATTCGAACAGCCAACCAAACCCTTAATCATTCTTGTCAACCAAGGACTTCATTATTCAAAACAGCTTTCCCCTATGTGGAACAAAATTCAAAAACACAAAAATGACCACAATTACTGGTCAGATAGAGACTGGTAGAACCCCTGAGACTATGGTCCTGGGTTCAAGCCCAGAAATGGACTCACTTCTGTGGACTGGCTCTCAGCCCAACAGCAGAAAGACCTACATGCAGGACACCTACCCCAGGGAGATGCACCCACCTATTGTAGGGAGATGCACCCCTTAGAGCAACCAGCCAGGAGACACCAGAGGGCAAGCTGCCCAGACAGGAATGCACAGAGAAGAAGGGCACAGGGAGGAGAGCTCGTTATGGTTGGGGATGGTAATCGGGCCATAAAATCAAATGTGCATCAACTGTTGAATGTAAAACCAATCTGCTTTGTGAATTTGCACCCAATGGAAAAAAAAAAAAAAAAAAAGCTTTCCCCAAATCCTCTAACACAAAATCTTGTTTACATCCATCACAGAAATTTATCACATTTATTGTCATGGTCACAAAGAAAATCATAATAATCTGTAAATATGCAGTTTATTTGGTGGTGGTGTTAGATGCCGTCCAACTCATAGTGACCCCACACAACAGAGCAAAACACTGCCCAGTCCCGTGCCAGCCTCATAATCCCTGCCATACCTGAGCCCATCATTGCAGCAGTGTCAGACCATGCATCAAGGGTCTTCCCCTTTTACGCCGACCCTCCACTTTACCAAGCATGACAGCCTTCTCCAGCGAATGAGCCCCTCGGAAAATATGGCCAAAGCAGGTGAGATGAAGTCTGGCCATTCTCACTTCCAACAAATATACTGGCTGCACTTCTTCCCGGACGGATTTGTTAATTCTTCTGGCAGTCCGTGGTATTTTTTAGCTCTGGTGGCGTAGTCCCTAAGACATTCAAGCCCACCAGCCACTCCTCAGAAGGAAGGTTGGGCAATCTACTTCCATAGAGATACCGCCTCGGCAACCCAAGGAGGGGTC
>NW_006922352.1:105448-108478 GCF_000298275.1 Orycteropus afer afer
CAGTACCACCAGGAGGGTTTGAACCACCAACCTTTTGGTCAGCAGCTAAGTATATAACCATTGCATGCCCAGGGCTCAGAGAAACCCCTTCAGACCAATGTGGAATCTGACCTCTTTGCGGTCCCTCCACAGCCATCACCCTGGTCCAGACACCGTCACCTCCGCCCCTAGTTTATTGAAACTCTCTCCTCACAGACCTGCTTCCTCTCTCACCACCACCCCCAGTCTCTTCCTCACATGGCAGCCAGAGGGACCCTGGGCACACCCAAGTCAGCTCACATCTCCCCACAGAACCATCTGTGGCTTCCGCCTCACTTGGCATTAAGGCAAAGTCCTGCCCTGGCCCACGAGTCCTTGTGGGATCTGTCCCTCTGTGACCTCATCTTCCGGCCCTCTGCCCGTCTCTCTGTCCCAACCCCACTGGCCTCTTCTGCTTTACTCACACCAGGGGGCTCCTGCCTCAGGACCTGTGCCCTTGCGGTTCTCCCTGCTTGCATGCTGCACCCCAGGTAGGTACCTAGCCCCCTCGCACCATCTCCTCTGCCTTCTCTCAGACGCACAAAGCTCAGTGAAGTCTTCTTCCCTGACCACCATCTTTAAAGTAGCAATCACCCCAACCCAGTATCCTCTATTCCTTCTCCCTGCTTCTTGTTTTTGTGGCCACGGCTTTACCATCATCAAGGAACCCTGGTGGCGCAATGATTAGGCACTCAGCTGCCAACCAAAAGGTCAGCAATTCGAACCTACCAACCACACTCCACAGGCAAAAGATGTGGTTGCTCCCATAAAGATAACAGCCTTGGAAACCCCATGGGCCATTTCTACTCGGCCTCACAGGGTCCCAAAGACTTGGAATCAATGGAACAGTGATGGGTCGGTTTTTCTTCTTCCCCTCAGACAGTCTACTTCTTTATTCATCTTTTTGATGGTGTGTCTCTCCCCAAAGAATGTAAGTTCCACAAAGAAAGACATTTTTGTCTGTTTACTTTATCCCCCCCCCTCAAGATTATACATTCTTGGTAGTCCATTTGGATACGAGACATATTTCTTTTCTTCTTCTTCTTTTTATTTAACTTCTCATTCCCTCCTTCATTCACTTTCTGGTAACTACTAATGTTTTGTGTCCATGGATATTTCTGTCCTAGACATTTTGTGTAAGGGAGATCATACAAAAAAAACAGAAAAAAACAAACCTATTGCAGTCGAGTTGATTACGACCCTGGTGGCCCGATGTGTAACAGAGCAGAATGACCCCAGAGGATTTTCCTGGCTTCTTTCCGTGGAGACATATTTCCAGCCTTTCTTCAGCAATACCACTGGGTAGGTTTGAACCGCCTACCTTTAGGTGAGTAGTGGAATGCAAACCGTTTGCACCACTTAGGTATCTTGATAGTAATATTTGTTGTTCAATTCACTTTTTATCACCAATTATCTACAACCGTGCCTGGCTCATGGAAGGGACCAATATTTGTTGAATAAATAAATACAACTTAATAACTGTCTGATGAATATAAATGAAGGTAACTTTTGGACACTGCAAGTTTGAGTGCCTGTTATTAACCTTCTAAGGTTGTATTTCATAGGAACTCATTCAAATAATAATAGTGGTAAATACTCAACATTTATCCTTGTAAAAACATTACGAGGCAAAATTAAGGGCACCATTTTACTGATGAGGAAACAGAGAGGTTGTGAATTTTATGACTTGCTGAAGGTCATCGAGTGAGTAACCACCCAACGTGGGCTCCAGGACCTGAGTATGTCATGGGGTCATGGGAAAGGATGTAACGGCAACAGTCACTGTAAAAAGGATGTTTGTGGGGGAGATACAAGGATCAAACATTTGGTGGGCAAAGTGTCGAGGGATAGGGCCCCCTTGGGGTACTGAAACTGACCACCTTGGAGTGATCTAGAATTGAAAAGTCCAGGGGGATGTTGATCACGAGTGGGAATGGGGCTTCTGAGAAGGGGAATGTTAGCAGAAGCAGAACGTAGGTGGGATACCGAGTGTAGTAGGTAGGGTAGCCTTTGGGAGACCATCATGGGGATGGGGTGTTGGAAGCACTGAATCTTTCAAGAAGCAGATGTTCCAGGGAGAGAAGTTTCCAGGAACAGGAGAAAGTTTTCAGGATGAAATGTTGTGGGATTCTAGAACCTTCCTGAGTACAAAACACAGAAGTATCTAGAACACTGACAAGGAATAAATATTTGAGGTGGGATAGGATGTTGCCAAGGAAGGTCCATTCATGTGATACAGAATGTTGTTGAGATGGGTTGGTTTAGGTATTTATGAATGTAGCCGTGGATACAATGCTCAGAACACCATCTGGGTCTACGTTGTTGTCGTGTGCCATGGAGTTAATTTATGATTCACAGCAACCCTACAGGACAGAGTAGAACTACCCCACAGGGCGTCCTAGGCTGAAATCCTCATGCAAGCAGACTGCCGGGTCTTTTTCCCTGTGGAGCAGCTGGTGGGTTTAAAATGCAGACCTTAGGTAAGCAGCCAAACACTTAAGCATTGCACCGAGGGTTTCTGGGTCAATGTCAGCCATGTTGAAGCGTTCAGGAGACCTGGAATAATGTTTCGGTTGGGGACATTCCAAGGAGTGGTACATTTCAGGGATGTGGAGGACCACAATGTTGGCAGTGACAAAATGCTTCTGAAACAAAGAACATCATTTAGGATTGAACATCTGGAGAACACGGGTCATCCGCTAGAAGAGAACACTTTGGGAAAGGTGGAGAAGGGCTGGGTAAACTGAGGAAGGCGGGCACGGAGGGGAGGAAGGAAGCTGGGAGGTGAACCAGACTTTTATTCAGGGCCCTTCTTCCCTTGATGCTCCTGAGTTTTGTATTTCTGGATTGTGTCCTGGATCCACGAAATGTACTGAGAGACTCGTGTGTAGACACCAGGACGGTTGGGCTGCCCACAGGGGAAGTCTCCCCAGGAGATGATACCATGGAGTGTGCCATTACAGACCAGGGGACCTCCAGAGTCACCCTAAGTGGAGAGAGAGAGAGAGAGAG
>NW_006922352.1:108868-124895 GCF_000298275.1 Orycteropus afer afer
AGTCACTGCCATTGACTTGACTTGACTCATAGCGACCCCTCCTTGGGTTTCCGAGGCAGTATCACTACGGAAGTAGATTGCCCAACCTTCCTTCTGAGGCGTGGCTGGTGGGTTTGAACCGCCAGCCTTCTGGTTAGCAGTCAGATGCCTTAGGCACTATGCCACCAGCAAGAAAAGTCTCAAAGCCTTTTCAATGATTTTAAAGCTGCACATTCAGCAAGTGGAGGTGATCGGGAGGAAGACTCTGTTGTGAGTAAGGGCTGGTTCGATCATTGCAAAGCGAACAAATTCACAGAACTTGAAAGGACAAACAGAAGTTGTTGGTAAGTCAGACTGTTCGTAACGCGAGGATTGCCTGTATGTCATTTGGTCTGGTTCCACAGTTGGTCATAGGACCTACAGTTCTCTCCAGAGTGATGGGTCAGGGATGGACACACGATTCAAGTCACACTCAAACTCAAGACTTTGGGGTAAACCGTGGGGAAAGAGACATTCTTCTCCAATAGAGTTGCTTAGAAGGTAGGATGTAAGCCCAGAGCTGCTGGGGGCATCTTGCCTTTGCATGGGAAAATCCCAATGAATAATGAAGCTACCACAGAGAAGAGAGTTGCTGCGAGTCTTAAAACGTTATCTGAGCACCTGGATTCAGCTGGACCTTGGACTTTTCAGTTAACAAAGTCAGTTTAAAAAAAAATTTTTTTTTCTTTCCTGAGCCAGTTTGAATTGACTTTTTGTTGAAGCTAGTTTGACTTAGGTTTCTGTCTTTGCTACCAAAAGAATCCTAACCTTTATGGAGCTCACTACAGGCATCTGGGAAGCCACTCGGTCAAAGCTGTTGCTTGAGTCGAGTTACATTGTCCATGGATGTCTTGACCTCATTGACTAGGGGGTATCTCATTTTACAAAGACAGGTTCTCCCAAGACTGGAAGCGGAACTTTCTCCTCCCCGCTCCCCCAAGTCTCAGCCCTAACTCCTTGCTGGCTTCCCCTCTCCGTGCATGGCAATCCGCAAACCCCGTGTTCTCACCTCACAAGAATCCTTACCACCCTCTTGTGTACCGGCACACAGCATGTTGGGAGTGATCTTCCCAGGGTAGACTTGACGACACTCCTCGTCTGAGCGCAGCTGGATGTTAGCGCATTGTAGAGTCTTTGGGTAACTCACTGGGGAAGAGAGAAAGGTCTAAGGCTGTCTGTCCTGGACGGACTATGGCGTGGGGGTTAAGTTGGAGCATTGCATGGGCAGGGTGTTGGTGGAAAGTAAAGATAGGAAGAGAGAGATGGGGGAACGCATGAAGCATGTAGCTGGAGGAAGAGATGGCAGGGACAGAAACTGGAGATAAGCATGTGGAAGTGAGTACAATGAGGATGGAGTGGGAGGCCATTATGTTGTGTGAAGGATAACATGTCAATATGTCATAACGTGTCAATCACAGAAGGATAAATACTGCATGAGTCTACTATTGTAAAAAGTCAAGGAAAAGTTTATAAATAGAAGAAACTTTCTGTGTTGGTTACAGAGAGGATGGACAATTAGCTAGGTAAGAGGCACATGGTGATTTGGCTGAAGGGAAAGGCAATATACCAAAAGTGAGTGACCACCACAGTAATACTAAAGAAAAGCAAGATACAGAGAGATACATGAGATGTACGGACAACAAAGGTAGACACTTCCACACACACGCTCCTGCCTTAGCAGTTATAACAAACACTAACCTGCAGGTGGACACATAGGTAGACAGGCAGAATGATCAGGTATGGAAAAAAAAAAAAATAGGGGAATAGGTGGAGAGAAAGATGGGGAGGGATGGAACAGGGAACTGGGAGGAAGGGATATAAATGGGGAGATGGCTGAGGAGAGAGATGGAGTGAGAGACCATGGAAGAAAGTTCCAGGGAAGAAGCTGGGAAGAAATAGGAAGACAGATGGTGAGAGGCAGAGAATCAAGATGCGGAGAACATGAGAAGGAAAGGTGGGAAGAGATATGAGCAGTGGGAAGGGAGGTTGGTGCATTGAGGACAAAGATACAAGCATGAGAACAGGAGAGAGCCAGGGATGCTACGAACGTGCCGCGGGCTCTTGTTAACAAAAAGGAATCTTTCTCCACCTTCCCTCCTGTTTCTGCCCCAATCCCCCTCACCCTGCACCCCCATCAATTCTATGAGCCTTCAAGCCAGACGTGTGGGACCTCACCCTGCGGGCTGCTGGTGGTGCCCCAGCCAGACACCAGGCAGCAGGTTCCGGTGGGTAGGCACTTGTGGGAGAGGGGCAGGACGCCGATGTGGCGAGTCAGCTGGACCGGGGCCTCTAGCTCCAGAAGCATGATGTCATGGTCGTGGTTCAGGTGGGTGGGGCTGCTCTGGTATTCAGGATGGGGGATGGAGAGGACTACCTCCCTCACCTGCTCACTGGCTTCCACACGCCCCAGAGCGTGCTTGCCCAGGTACACTCTGTACCCGCTGTGGGTGAAGGAAGGAAAGGGTGCTTAGGGGGATGGACGAACCCATCTCCATCTCCTTCCCAGTCCTGCCCTCAGCCTCTTCCCCACCCCCAGGCGAACCCCACTCCTCCCATACCCAAACAACAAACACATCTCTGTCCTTGCTCCCAACTCAATCCTACAAAATCCTCAACTATTCCCACACCACTCCCAGATTTCCACACCAAACTTTTCTCATCCTCATGCCCTTCCCCAATTTTAACCTCAACCCCATCTTGAAATCCAACTCCACGCCCAGTCAGGACCCCAGTCCCATTCTCATCCCTACCCCCTTCTCCCATGGCCCCCACATACTCCTTCAGACAATGTGCTGCAGTGAGGACCCATTTGGGGTGGACCAGGACTCCCCCACACAGCAGCCGCCCTCTCACTAGTAGGGCCACCTGCCAGGGCTGGGAGTGGGGGCGGCAGGTGTAGCCGCCTGGCAGAAATCCACTGGTTCCATTGGTGCCGTTCAGAATCTTGGGGTACTCCTGAGAGATGCCTGGTAGGGGAGAGAAATTAATAGAAACATTTATCCAAAGCGGAGGAGGAAGCCTGGAGTTGTGGTTCCTGGACAGAGAGAGGGTCATAATTTTGCTCTGGGTGACCAGAAGCTGATAATTCATTTAATGGTCTCTGGGAGTTGCCATCTTACATCCGGTGGAGATGAGTCAAAGCAAACAGGCAGCATCCTTTTCTGTAGAAACACCCAACTCTTCAGTGGGGGTTCAGAGAAGAGTGTAGGGAATGAGTCCAGTATGGTAAAAAGTCAGGAAAGCAGAAACCTGACATTCTCCCACCTGCATTTTCTCTATCATTTCTGCATGAAGATGGATTTCAGGAGGCAGAAATGATATTGGCTTACATGTTTAACTGGTCGGTATCTATCCATCCATCATCCATGAAATCTATCCATCTATCCAAACATCCGTCCATATATCCATCCATCCTTCCATCTATCCACCAAACATCCATCCATCCATCCATCCATGCATCTATCCATCCATCTGCCCATCCATCCATTCAAACGTCCATCCATATATCCATCTAAACATCCATCCATCCATCTATCCATATCCATCCATCCATTCCATGGACCCATACATCCAGCCATCTATCCATCCACCCAGCCATCCAACTATCCATCCATTCAACCATCCATCCATCCATACACCTACCCATTCATCCATCCACCCATCCATCCATATGTATTCATCCATCCTTTAATTTAGCCATTCATTCACCTCTCCATTAATCTATCCATCTACGCACTCATCCACCCACCTATCCATCCATCCATACAACCACCTAACTACCACCATCCATCCACCCATCCATCCTAACCTCTCAGTCAACAACCCAGCAGCCACCCACCATTCACCTCCCATCTACTCTTCACCTAACCATCGTCCATCCATTGATCCACACACCCATCCATCCATCCATTGATCCACACACCCATCTATCCATCCATGCATCAACATAATTTACTGAAAGCATCTATGGTTTTAATTGTCATCTATAGGCCAACTGCTCCCAATTTCACATCTCTAGCCCTGAGCTTTTCTTTTAGACTCCAAATATATAAATACTGTCAACTTGACCATCTCCCATGTATCTTAATGTTTGCATCCTCAACTTGATTTTCTCAACTAAAACTCTTCCTCGTACAGTCTTCCCCACCTCGGTGCTCAGCTCCCAACTTGGGAGTCATCTTGCTTATCCTCTTTCCTTCATCATCCATGACCAACAAGTCCTCCTGGTTTCCCTCCTAACTACCCATCATCTCTTCAGTTCTCCAGTCGTCTGCCCCCATCCTGGTCCAGAGTCCCTATCTTCTCTCGCCTGAGTGACTACACCACCAAATCAGCTGCTCTGGAGTCAGTTCCAACACACAATGACCTGAAATGTGTCAGAGTAGAACTGTGCTCCACAGAGTTTTCAATGGCTGATTTTTCAGAAGTAGATCACCAGACTTTTCTTCCAAGGTGCCTCTGGTTGGACTTGAACCTGCAGCCTTTTGGTTAGCAGCTGAGTGCATTAATCATTTGCACCACCTGCGGACTCTGAATAGACTACAATGGTCTCATAAATGCTTCCACTTGTACACCCCTCCAATCCACTGTTCTCAAAACAACTGCAAGGATCTTTAAACAAGGAAAGTCTGGCCACGACACTCCCAGATTTAACATCCTGCTGCGGCTTCCTTTAAAATAAACTCCAGAGCCTTTCCAACGTTTGCAGGACTTGTATCATCTGGCTGGTACCAGCCTCTCTGACCCCATCTCTTCCCTCTGTCCCCTCATCCAATCTGTTACAACTACCTGGGTCTATTCTTCAAACACACCAAGGCTTTCTTCTCGCTTCCTGTTCCTGGAATGTTCCTTCTCTAGATCTGTGCCATCCAATATGGAGGTCACTAGTCACCTGTGGCCATTAAAATTTAAGTTAATTAACATTAAGTAAAATTCTGAGACCAGAAGGGCTAGATGGTGCTGACTGCTCTGAACGGGAACACAGTAGGAGGCCCGGGACAGAGAGGGAGAAAAATGTGGAACAAAACTCAACGTCATAAAAAGGCCCAGGCTTACTGGTCTGCTAGAAACTGGAGGAACCCCTGAGACTATGGTCCTTAGATACCCTTCAATCCTGGGACTGAACTCACCCCTATGGCTCAACCTTCAGCCAAATGACAGACAAGTCTGCAAGTTGAACAATAACACCAGGAAGGTAGACACTCATCGATCAACAACAACAGCAAAAATTGTTTTGAAATGAAATAAAGAGTTTAATTTAAAATTTAGTTCATCCTCATCCCGACACTATGGGAGAGAGATCCAATAGATCTACTACCTCAGGACCATAGTACTGGGGGACACCAGACTCAATTGGCACAACAAAATACTTAAAAGCATTGCTCCACGTCCTACATTGGTGAGTAGCGACTGGGGTCTCAAAAGCTTGCAAGCAGCCATCTAAGATGCAACTAATGGCCTCCTAGCGTCGGAAGTGAAGAAGAACGCAACAACAACAAAAAAGAACAAGGGCATTGGAAGCAATCAGCCCTAGGACATGATGGCCTCAAGACCAGAAGAACTAGATGGTGCCCAGCTACCAATGCCAACCACTCAGGAGAGAATCAAATCTGGAGATCCTGGATAGAGTGGGAAGAAAAACGTGGAACAAAACCCAAAACTCAATAATGACCAGAATCACTGGTCAGATGGAGTCTGGTGAGACCCCTAATACTATGGCCATGGAATACATTCTGTGCCTGGAATAAAACTCACCCTCAGGGTCGGGCTCTCAGCCCAATAGTTAACAAGATGTACATGCAGACCACTCAACCCAGGATGACGTACCCACATACTCTACGGTAATACCTCCCTTAGAGCAATAGACCATGGGACACCAGAGGACCAACATTCAAACCGAGGACATGCAGGACAAACAGGAGTGCATAATGATGAGGGTTGCAGGGTAGGGAGGGGAGGAGACAGGGTTAGGGTTGGACATGGAGAATGGGGAATAAAACTAAATGTACGCATTACATTGAATGTAAAACAAGCTCTTTAAAAAAAAAAAAAATTAGCTCATCCTTTGCACCAGCCACTTTTCAAAAGCCTTCCTTGTAGCCAGTGGCTACCATATTGGATAATGTGGACACGCGATATTTTCCTTCACGGCAGGAAGTTCTACTGGACAATGGTGTACAATCTAAAGATCATATATCTGAGAGCTCAACTCAAATGCTACCTCTTCGAGAGGTCATCCCTGGCCACCTGGTCTAAGGCTATCCCTCCTGACCCCAGACATTCCTTATTACATTCCTCCTTCTTGATTTTCTTCAGAGAAATCTTTGTTATTCCCCTATTTCCATTTTAAGTCTTTTTTCCCCCATCTCCCCACCTTGACTGCAAAGTCCACTAAGAACAGGCACATTAAGTGCTTCAATCATTGTGGCATCCTCAACACCTTGCACGGCACCTAGCACACAGTGGGAGCTCCTTGAGTGACCTTTGTGCATGTCAGGCACTGTGCCTGGCATTGGAGACACAGCACGGGCAGTGGGTCAGCTAGCCAGCTGCAGCGGTGTGCCACTTTCCTTATCTACAGTCTTGCGCAAGACTCCAGCCTCAATTTTCTCAGCTGTAAACGGGGAACTGTAACACTCCATCTCTCACTGGCAGTTGCAGTGTTCAACAGTGCTCAGCTGCTAACCAAAAGGACAGCGGTTTGAACCCATCCAGCAGCTTGGCAGGAGAAAAACCTGGAGATCTGCCCC
Organism: Orycteropus afer afer; assembly: GCF_000298275.1. Classification (NCBI taxonomy): domain Eukaryota; kingdom Metazoa; phylum Chordata; class Mammalia; order Tubulidentata; family Orycteropodidae; genus Orycteropus; species Orycteropus afer. Next base: position 115,636 of record NW_006922352.1, read on the forward strand.
TGTAAAGATTAAAACCAAAAACGAACCCACTGCTGTCAAGTTGATTCCAACCCACGTTGTGGGTGTTGTTATGTGCCGTCGAGTCGGACCCGACTCATAGCGACCCCTCCTTGGGTTTCCGAGGCAGTATCACTACGGAAGTAGGATTGCCCAACCTTCCTTCCGAGGAGTGGCTGGTGGGTTTGAACCGCCAGCCTTCTGGTTAGCAGTCAAGTGCCTTAGGTACTGCGCCACCAGAGCTCCTACCTAGGAAACCCTATGGGGCAGTTCTGCTCTGCCCGATGGGGTCACTATGAGTCAGAATCAACTCAGCCCTCCAAGATTCCAGTTAGCAGCTGGGTGTGTTAACTGTACCACCCAGAGACTCTGAAGCACTTATTATTTAAGTAAGAGAAAGGGAGGGAGGGAGGGGAGGGGAGAATAAAAGGGAGGGAGGGAAGGCGGAGGGGAGGGAGGGAAGGAAGGAGGAAGGAAGGGTGGAAGGAAGGAAATTAAGAAGGTGGTTTTGTCAGAAGGATAACCTGGATTTGGATCCTGGTTCAGGGACTGCAAATGTATTTGCGACAGGACCCTTCTGTCTCTGAGTCTTGGGTTTTTCAGCTGTGAAAACTATGGAGTGAATACGTGCACCTACCTGGTAAGGAAGGAGCTCTGGTGGCATAGTGCCTAAGGCACTTGACCATTAACCAGAAGGCTGGCGGTTCAAACCCACCAGCCACTCCTTGGAAGGAAGGTTGGGCAATCTACTTCCGTAGTGATACCGCCTCGGAAACCCAAGGAGGGGTTTCTTTGAGTGGGGGCCGACTCGAGGGCACATAACAACAACAACAACAACACCTGGTAAGGAAGGAACCCTAGTGGCACAATGCTTAAGCACTTGGCTACTAACCAAAAGTTCAGTGGCTGGAACCCACCAGCTACGCCATGGAAGAAGAGACTTGGTGAGCTGCTTCTGTAAAGAATACAGCCTTGGAAACCCTATGGGGCAGTACTGCGATGTCCTACAGGTAGCTACGAGTAGGAATCCACCCCACAACTGTGGCTTGGGTCGTAGGAGTTGGATGGACTCCCCGGCACACAGTACCACCTCCTAGGGCAGCTGAGGACTCCACACAACCATGTCTGTGGAGCACCTAGCCCAGGGCGTGGCCGCCAGGAGGCACTCAGGGCATGGACATGTTGCCTGGGAGTGTCCTCAAGGGACAGGGGCCACCCCACCGATGGGCAGGGGCAGTGCCAGGCGCCTGGCTCTACGTCCTCCTTCAGGCCTCAGCTCAACTCCTTTGGGAGACCGTGTGGGTCAGGAGATACCATTACATCTCTGGCTTGGCTCCTCCAAGCCTTTGTCTCATGTCACAGTTGCAACTAATTATTAACTAATTACTAGGATAATTATCTCAGGTGTGTCTGTGTCCATCCCCGCTAGGCTCTGGGAGCTGGGAACAGTGTGAGCTTGAACGACACCCAGCACAGTGCCTGGCACTCAGTTATTGGTTGAATGAATGACTGGATGGTGCATGTCTGGGGTTTCTAGAGAACTTGCCTGCAAGCAGGGAAGAACGTTAGGTGTGAGGAGAGAAAGCTTGGGAGACCAGCTTGAGGTGGGCTCAGATAGGTTTTGGGTCACCCTAAGGCTTAAAGGCGACATGAATGAGCAGGTTCTGGGTGAGGCTGGAATGAAGAAATAATAATAAAGTAATCGTAATGACTAATGTTTGAGTTCCTTTTACCTGCCATTCACTGAGCACTTTACTCCAATTACCCTCCTTGTGTAGTTACATCAACCCTTGGCTCCCATTTCATGATGAAGAAATGGAGGCACAGAGAAGCTAAGTTACTTGTTCCAAGTCACACAGCCAGGCAGTAGCAGCAGGAGGATTTGAGCTCGTGTCTGTCCCACTTCTTGGACTCCCAGAGCTTACAGTGAGGCCAAGAGGCACCGAATGTGATGGGGGCTGCTGTGTGTTTTGAGGGGGCTTGGGTGGGGGGGACGCTGGGGTGCAGAGTGCAATAGTTAAAGAAGGGACTTTGTGGGAGACACAGAGCTGAGGGCGCCCCCCCAGGGAGGGGTCTGAGGTCAGAGGGGAAGAAACTGAACTCAGTGGGGAAGGTGGGTTGATCCCAGTAGGGAAACCGGGTCACGCAGGGACAAGCAGGGCGCTTTCTGGGCGGTCCTGGGGCCCGGCCCCGCGTGGGCGGGAGGCGGAGCTCGCGGCCCCCCACGCCCCCCCACCCCGGCCCGACCCCTCCCACCACTGTCCCGAGCAGCCACCCCGCCTCCACCCCCGCGCGTTCTCACCGTCCGTCAAGGCCACGGTCAAGGAGGTGATGACTGCAGCCAAGGGCCACATGGCGGCTCCCGGGTGGGGGGCAAGGCGGGGCCTAGGAGAAGTCGAAGGGGGGGGTGTTAAGGTGAGCCCGGAGCCCCCCATTTCTGGAATCCCTGTGTTCTCGCGCATCCCATCCTTGGATCTCCCCACGCCTGCACCCCACTTCCGTCCTCTGCTGGGGTCACGCTGCAGCCTGCACCCTCGGGGCTGCGGCTCGCGGCCCCTCACCCCTCGCTGGGTCCTGGGGTCCGCTCTCCGGCTCAGTCTCTGTTCATCTTCGCCGCCTCCTCCATCTCGCTCCGTCTCTGCACGTTTCTGTCTCTCTGTCAGCGCCACCAGCCATGTTCCTCGCCACCCCTGACTCAGCTGTTGGCCCTCGTCCCCTTCCCCGCTCAGCCCTCCTCCTCCTCCTCCTCCTCCTCCCTGCATCACTCCACGCCCGCCCCCTCCCCAGGCCGACCCTACCTGGAAGAACGGCCCAGGCCTGGAGTCCCAGCCGGCCGGCAGCCTCTCACTTCAGCCCGGACCCATGGCTTTTAACCCCTGAACTCCCTCCCCCAGCGCCCTCAGTATTTCCTCGTCCCCGGCCTCCCCTTCTCCACCCCCTCCGGCTCAGCAGGCTGTAGGCACCCCTCCCCCCACTCTGCCAGGGCTTGGCCCTCCGAGGGCGGAGCGTTGGGGACCAGCTGGGACCCAGACTTGGACCCGCCCAAGCCCGGCTTGAACCCCACTGTGAACTTTGGAAGCAGTGAAATCCAACCAGAGGAAAGTCCGTTCCCGTCCCCAAACCCACCCCAAACCCCATGCATTTTCTGGTCACTGCAGTGGGTAAGTCATGTGGCTGCTAACCAGAAGGTCAGTGGTTCAAACCCACCAGCTGCTCTGTGGTAGGAAGATGGGGCGATCTACTTCCGCAAAGACCCCCATGGGGGTTGCTATGAGTTAAGACTGTCTGCATGGCGTGAGTCTAATTGGTTGTTAACACCATGCCTACGTCCAACCCCATCTGCAGCCCCATGTATATCTTCCATATACTCAGCTCCCAAATGGACATTTTACATTCTATTCCCATCTCTGTACCCAACCTTGACCATAAGCTTTACCTACAGACTATCTGGGAGCTCTGGTAGCATAGTGCCTCAAGCACTCGACTGCTAACCAGAAGGCTGACGATTCAAACCCCCCAGCCACTCCTCGGAAGGAAAGTTGGGCAATCTACTTCCATAGTGATACAGCCTCGGAAACCCAAGGAAGGGTCGCTATGAGTTGGGTCCGACTCAACGGCACATAACACCAACAACACAGACTATCCGTTCATGCCAGTCTTACCCTCAATCCCAAATTTCTCTCTCAACATCAAGCCCAACATGTCCAAATTTCTATTTCCAGTCTAATCCCAGCCCCAACTTCGTCTTCTGAAAAGACGTAAGATGCTTGACTCCAACTCCATCATCTTAGATGCCATGTCCTCATCTCCTCACCCCCATACACCACCATCGGGTACAAGAAGGGAATATTTAGAAAGATGGAGAGAAAAGTCAACTGTCCTTCTATTGGGGTGAGGCAGGGATGGGCCCTGGGAAACTAGTATTTTGAATAAATATCCTTTCAGGAGCAGGACCAGATAGGACGAGGGCGTCCACGGGGACATCGGTGGAGAGGGACAAGCAGGATCCAAAGTATTCTGGGGGCTGTGATGAAGGGGAAGAGGAAGGAGGAAGGGGTGGTGTTTTGGGAATGAATGGGTGTCTCCTGGAACTGCGGCTGGGTGGGGCCCTGAGTTAATCAGGGAGGTGGACGGGGCAGGATTAGGGAGGACAGAGGTGGGGTCAGAATTTGGAAGAAGGCCAGCGATGAGGACCAGATGGAGTCTGGGAAGAGAGAGAGCTGTGGTGTCAGGAGGAGGACAAGGAGCAGAGATGCTTCAGGGGATGGTTCATGTCAAGCTGGTATGGCCCATGTGGAGGGTGTTACGATTTGGATGTAGGGATAGAATCTAAGGTTAAAGGATACATTTTTAAAAGGTATAACCCTAACTTTCATGCACATATAAAGTGAACATATATCAAAGAGTTTATTGTAAGTGCTTAATAAATGAGGGAACGTGTAAGATGTTAGTTACAAACGGTTCAAAGGAGAATTCAAAAAACTCCATGTGGATAGGTGGTAAGGAATGCCGAAGTGATTTTACAAACAGATGCAAAACTCACTGATTCCACAGGAAAGGAGAAAAATTAGGTATACCTCCACCTGACAAAACTCATTCGTGTGGTTATGGACAAGAGGTATTTGCATTGCTGTCAACTGTCTATAGTTTACAGGGTTATAAAATAGCATTTGAATTACGGTGTTGGTGAAGAATATTGAATACACCATGAACTGCCAAGAGAATGAATAGGTCTGTCTTGGAAGAAGTACAGCCAGAATGCTCCTTAGAAGCAAGAATGGAGAGATGTCATCTCACTTGCTTGGGACATGTTATCAGGCGGGGCTAGTCCCTGGAGAAGGACCCTAGGTAGAGGGTCAGTGAAAAAGAGGAAGAGCCTCAATGAGATGGACTGACGCGGGCTGCAGCGATGGGCTCAAATGTAGTAACAATTGGGAGAAAGATGCAGGACCAGCCAGTGTTCTGTTCCGTTGAACAGGGGTCACTACGAATTGGAACTGACTCAACATCCCCTAGCAACACAGCAAAAACAGCTCCAAGACAAGAAAGATGCAGAGACCACACAGAATCAAATAACCCATCTAGTTTTGCACTGAGACACTTAGTAATCTGTTGGGCCCATTTCAAAGTCTTTACAATTACTCCTATGCTATGTGGGATTGGGGTGATTAAGTTTAGGATGGGTCTGATAACAACATTGGGAACGCAAGTGAATTTTGGGAAGAAAATGGAAATGGGATGGGGGAGTCATGGGGTTGGAGGTGGTACCAGAGTTGGTGTTTGGGATGGAGTTGGATTGTAAATGGGAGGGGTTTGGGGATGAGGGTGTCCATGGGGTCCTACTGGGTTGGGGCTGGAGAGGGGGCCAAGATAAGGTTTTGGATGGGGAGACGTTGAGGTACAGTTGGAGTTGTGGGTTGATTTGGTGTCGATGACTGGAGATGAGGGGTACGGCTTTGGTGGGAGTGGGCTGCGTCATAGTTGATCGAGTGCAGGGTGACGAAAGGATACCAGCTCTCTTCCTCTGTGTTTTCTCCACTTTACAGGGCTGTGCCCAGGGAAGGTGCTGAGCTATTCTTTTTCAGCGCAGCTGGGTTCAGATGAGGTGGCAAGAGGGAGGATGCCAGGTTAAGTGAGGTGACAGAGCTGTCACTGGAAACTGGGGTACCTGTGCCCTCTTGTGGCCTGGGTCCACACTTCAAGCAAAAACTTTCTCACTTGAGAAGGGCTGGGCCCTGGACTGGGGGCAGCTCTCTTTGACATTCACTGAGGGTTGAGTACCAGGTCAACACGGGTATGAGGGGTTTTGATAGGCTGGGACTAGATGGCTTTCTCTCCCACTGAAGTAAGGTCATGGACTCACTGAGGGCTGGGTGAGTTCTGCCTCTTCATCTAATCAACAAGATAAGTGGAGCCAGTAGAGGGCAGTGGGATGCTGGAAGTCACACGCAGCCTGGACCAAATCCAGAGCCTTTCATAGATTAGTGTCTTTCCACAAAAAATAAGGGCCATACAAAGAAACAAGGATCAGAGAAAGGGGCAGTGTTGTCTCGAGGTTAAGAGTGATTAACATCTGGAGCTCCAAACTACCTGGGTTTGAATCCCAGCTCTGTCACGTATTAGCTATGTGACTTGAGCATGTGACGTGGCTTCTCTCTGCCTTGGTTTCCTCATTTGTAAAATGGCACCATCAATGAATTAATATTTGAAGGTCCTTGGGAGAGAACCTGCCAGACACAGTCTAAGGGCCGTGAATATGAATAAGCAGAGCTCGAGATGAAGAGAACCTGAGGTTCTTGGAGGCTCCACCCTATAGCTTGGCTTCAAAATGGGCTTCTTTGTCAAACTGGAACTGGAAGGTCTGGTTGGAAGTGCTGGTTGGGGCGAGAAGGTTGGCCCCACACCCAAGCCCAGAGGAGGGGCCTGGATACAAACATGAAGGGAGGGGGGAAACAAGGAAAGGCACAAAAGAACAAATATTCAGGGAGAGAAAGCCAGAGCGGTGGGAGAGGACAGAGAACATGAAAGACACAGAGACAGAAAGATAGACGGATCCCAGGACAGAAACCAATTTCTACCTGTATAATCTCCACCCTTAGAGAGAAAGGTGCACAAGGAGTTGAGAGACATGGATTCTTTGAAGCTGGACCCATGTCACTAAAGACAGTGGTTCCAATAATAACCTGACCCTTGAAGCATTGCCATACCACCCACAGCAGAAATTAGAAAGTTCAGTCTTGCCACCTACCTGTGTCTGTGCCCACCGCCTCTGCCTCCTCTCCCATTTCAACAGACGAACCACCTGAGCTCCATCTAACAAGACCCTTTCCACTGTGTCTGATAACCCATCTTGTCTTGCCTCCTCAAGGACATGGTTCCAGAAGTTCTCTTTTGCCCACTCTGTCAGTTTTTTTCTTCCTCCAGGAGCAGTCCCATTAACGTACAATTTCCCCGTCTTCCATTAAAACAAAACAAAAATAAAACACTTCTCCACCCTCCTGTTCTCCTTCAACTCCTGGCCCAATTTCTACTCTTGTTGACTGAAAAGTTGGCTACTGTCACTCTCTTCAACCCTTCTCCTCCTGTCCTTCCTTGAAACCCTTCCCCAAAGGTTTTCTTCCCCACCACTCCACCAATAGCCCCCCTGTGAAGGGCACCAGTGACCTCCGTGTTGCTGAATCCAATGACCAGCTTCAGGGTTATCTTACTTGAGTTACCAGCAGCGTTTAACACGTGGATCTCTCCCTGTTCCTTCAAAGTTATTTTTTCCCTTGCCTTCTAGGACACTACACCCTCCTGGTTTTCCTCCTAACTCATTGGCTGGCTCCTCATCAGTGTCTGGGTGCTGGTTTTTCCTCATCTCCCCAATCTCTACATGGTGGAGCACCCCAGGGCTCAATCATTGGCCTTCCTCTCTTCTGTCTACACTCACTCCCTTGGTGATCTCATGGCTTTAAATACTATCTACCTGCTGACGACTCCCAAATTGATGTCTCCAGCCAGACCTGGCTCTTGAACTCTCCTAACTTACTATCCAACTACCTACTCCACACCTCCGTGTTTAAAACCAAATTCCTGCTCTCCAACCCGCTCATTTTCCGAACATGCTTATCTTGCAGTCTTGGGTTTCTCAGTGGATGGCCACTTCATCCTTCCATTCTCAGCCAAAACTTTAATCTTGCCCTTGAATCCCTTTCCTCACACCACACATCCATTTTGTCATCATATTCTAACAGTAAAAAATATGTAAAAAAAAATACATATATAAAAATATACCTTTAAAATATGTCCAGAATCCAACCACATCTCATGACCTTCCATTCTTACCACCCTGATGGTCCAAGCCACCATCATCCCTCACTTAGGTTACTGCACGTTTCCTAGCTGGTCTCCCCACTTTGGTCCTTATCTGCCTTAACTCTATTTTCAACACAGTAGCCAGAGTGTCCATTTAAAATGTAGGCCAGAGCAGGTCACTTCAAAATCTTCCAGAGTTCTCATGTCACTCAGAGTGAAGGTCAACCTTCTTTATGGTGACATACTAGACTCTACACTGTCTGGGCCTCTGGTACTCATTTGACCTTATCTTCTATCCTCTCCTCTTGCCCCTCTCATACTAGTCATGCTCCCATCTCAGGGCCTTCATATCTGCTGTTCCCTCTGGACCCCTCCTACCTACCTCAGATACCTGTGTGACTCCTTCAATTCTTGCCATCTTGTCCATGAACCTCAGATACCTGTGTGACTCCTTCAATTCTTGCCATCTTGTCCATGAAGACTTCCTTGACCACTCAACTTAAAATAGAAAACCCCCTCCAACACTCTGTCCTCTAACCCTCTTTTTCTTTTCTCCATGGCACTTACTCCAATCTGTCGTACTTGGTTTTACATATTTCTTTCTTTCTTGTCCGCCTTCCCTCTAGGTTGTGGGTTACCCAAGGGCAGAAGTGTTTATCTGTTTTGTCCATAGAACAGTCCTGGCACATAATAGGGTTCAATGACTATCTGTTGAATGAATGAATGAGTTGCAGGCATTGCTGAAGGTAGGGGGAGATGGAAAACCTTCTTCTCCAGAAGTAAACCTATCCGTGCCTGGTGAAATGGATTATGAGCAGGTCATTGGGTCCAGTGGTCTCTGAGTGATATTCCAGAGAAGTCTTCTATGGGTAGATAAGGGACATGTCTGAAAATAGTCATTGAACCGTTACTGGTGGTAGCGGAGAGAACCTGGGTGTTCATCACTGGGGAACGGGGCCATTCAACATGGAGGATGAATACCATGGAATGATACTTGTCAAATTTTAATTGCCTTGAGTCCTGTGAGGATCTTGTTAAAAATGCAGATTCTGGGAGTTTTGCTTAGGGGGCATTGAGTCTATGTTAATGCAAATAAAACAACGCTATTGCTATCTAGTTGATATTGAATCATATCACCCCGTAGGGACTCTGTTGGGTAGAGCAAAACTGCCCCTTAGGGTTTCCAAGACTAGAAATCTTTACGAAAGAACTTAGGTCACATTTCTCTCCCGTAGGACAGTTGGGGGTTGGAACCATGACCTTTTGGTTAGCAGTTGAACACTTACCCACTGCATGACCAGGGCTACTTTATGTTTATGGTGATGAGGTGGGCTGGAAAAGGATAATAACAATAGCTGCAGAACATGAAGAATGAAATCCATCTCACTTCATTACACATGTAGAAATTGCTGAATTGGTGAATGTTGCATTCTGTGTATTTCCATCCCAATTAAAAAAAAAAAAAA
>NW_006922352.1:130550-133674 GCF_000298275.1 Orycteropus afer afer
AGGATCTTGCAAACTGGTACAGACCAGCTCTGGGACACACTGTGCCTGTCTCCAGCCCACGTGTATTGATCTGTTAGTCACGGGGAGTCTATTCTTTTAAAACGAGTTTATCATTTCTTGTCTGTCTCCCCTGGTGAAATGTAAACTGTGTGAGGGCAGGCATTTTTCCTGCCTTGTGCATAGTCTTATCTCCCACATCTAGAACAACGCCCGGTGCACAGTAAAACCAGTTGCCAGGGTGACCCCATAGGCCTCTGTGTTCCGTGGACTTTTCAACGTCCGTGGAATTCAATGAAGTGGATGACCAGACCTTTTTCCCAAGGCATCTCTGGGTAGATTTGAAACTGCAGCCTTTCAAAGCCCAATCAGTAGGACAGTGTCTGGTGCGTGGTGAGAATAAGAAAGAACGGGCACCATAACACACAACTTTCATGTAAATTAGAAACAGCACAATGCAACATGTTTTCCGAGGGACACAGGCTATTTGAGGGCACACAAGTCAGTGCCTGTGGCGAGGGAGGGGAAATGAGTCAGGGAGGAAGGGTAGAAATCACAAAACCAGAGCAGGCCTTTGCCAGAACTTGAACTCAAAACTGTGCTTAACTCAACTCGCCTCAGCCGCCATCTGAGGGGGCTGGTGTGGAAGCACCCAGAGCAACCCCGGCTCTACTTCCGTCATGTTGCCCAGGAAACCGGGCAGGTTCTCGTCTCCTTTCTGTGGATCTCAGAAGCCCTGCTCACAGGACCCAGAGAGGAGGCTCAGAGAGGGGCAGCCCTGCTGAAAGTCACACAGCAAGCCTGGGGCTCCCCCTTCTGAGCCTGTGGGTCCGGTGGGTGGTGGAGGAGGCCTAACCCCAGTCAGCCATGTGTGAGACCGGTCTGCAGCTCCTGACTGGCCCGGTGGGGCCACTGTGGACATGTTTGCTGAAGGAATGAAGCGAATGAATGAATGAAGTTTGGGATTATTCAATTTATTATGAGGATGGTCGGCTTTGTGGCGTGATGCCAGCCCAGACCCCTGCCCTCTGTGGATCCGGCGTCTTGGGGGGTGGGGCGGAGAGGTGGGAGAGGGAACTTGAAGGAACTTATCTGAGAAGTGGGAGTTAGGACCCTGTGTGGACCAGGAGGGTAGGGCCTGACTCCTCAGGGAAGAGGGTCTGGGGGCCTGGATTCCTGGGTCCGAGAGCGGAGGGTGTGTGTGTGGGGAACACCAGACGCAGCCGGCGGCCACCGGCGAGGTCACAGGGATGATGCCTTGCCCCGCATGGTTTCCTGGATCCAGTTTCGGTACCGGCACAGGTTGGTGTAGACCCCGGGGTAGCCAGGCAGGGCACAGCGTTCCATCCCCCAGGACACGACGCCTTGGAGCTGGCCTCTGCACACCAGGGGTCCCCCAGAGTCACCCTGAGGGGGAGGGACAGACATGGAGACACCGTGACAGACGGCCAGAGCCGCGGGCATGGAGAAGTGGAGAGGCAGAGACAGGGGAGAGGACCGAGACCCCAGGCAGGACCTCCAGAGACCGTCCTGCTCAACGCAGACATGGAGGGACCCGGGCTGAGACCTCCTCTCTCAGACCCAGAGTCGCAGCCTTCAGGGGGTACCCGGCTCAACACAGATCACAGCCTGGGGATGGGCGTGGGGTCATCCATTCCTTCCCCACTGGTTCCTGCTTAGTCTCTGTGTCTCCCTGTCTCTGTGCCTGTCTCTCACCTGGGGTCTCTCTGGGCCCCTCTTCATCTGACTGTATCTCTAGAAAGCTCTCTTTTTATATTTTCCTATCTCTACCTCTTTTAGGGCTGCATTAAGATTTTTAAAGACCTTGAGCCCAGTTTTCCACACAGCTACCTACTCTGCCCAAGTCCAGTCTGACCCACAGCGCCCCTAGAGGACAGAGTGGAACTGCCCACAGGGTTTTCAAGGCTGTCATCTTTACCGAAGCAGACTGCCACATCTTTTCCCCGTGGAGCACCTGCTGGGTTTGAACTGCCATCCTTTTGGGTTGCAGCCAATCACTTTAACCCCTGCGCCACCCGGGCTCCTTGTCTTCCATATCCCCACATGTGATAATGACACGGCCATAGCTTCACCAGGGACACTAACAGGTGCTCTCCCCACTTGACAGATGAGAAGCTGAGGCCTGCAGGGGTGTAGGCCCATTACCTAAGCTTGCACGGCTAGGAAACTGCCTACACTGGCTTTCACCATCTGTCTCTGGTGGCTTAGTGGATAAGGCATTTGGCTGCTAACCAGACGGTCAGCAGTTCAAACCCAACAGCTGCTCCACGAAAGAAAGATGGGGTTTTAGGTCTCAGTCCCTGAGCTTTGCCTGACTTCCATATTCCTTAGACCCTTTGGTGTCCAAGTCCCGAACAATACCCCTTGCGGAGCTTCTACCCTGAGCCTCACCTGACAGGAGTCCTTGCCGCCCTCGGGGACCCCCGCACAGATCATGCCCTGAGTGATGGCTCCAGGATAGGCCTTCCGGCACGCTTCATCGGAGGAGACGTGGATGTTCACACACTGCAGGGAGTCGGGGTACCTGGCTGGAAGGGCACTGACAGGTTATGACTGGGTGTACTCTCCGACAGGACCCCGGAGTCTGGGCCCCAAAACCCTTCCTCCCTCAGACCCAGGAGTCTAATGTCCTCACCCCACCAGCTCAGACCCAGGAATCAAACCTCCCAACCCGCCTCCATCAGACCCGGGGGTCCCGGCTCCTCCTCCCTCAGACCCGGGAGACCAGGCCCCTCCTCCCTCAGACCCGGGGGTCCAGGCCCCTCCTCCCCCAGACCCGGGGGTCCCGGCCCCTCCCCCCTCAGACCCGGGAGACGCGGCCCCTCCTCCCCCAGACCCGGGAGACGCGGCCCCTCCTCCCTCAGACCCGGGGGACCCGGCCCCTCCTCCCCCAGACCAGGCCCCTCCTCCCCCAGACCAGGCCCCTCCTCCTTCAGACCAGGCCCCTCCTCCCTCAGCCCCGGGAGACCCGGCCCCTCCTCCCCCAGACCCGGGAGACTAGGCCCCTCCTCCCCCAGACCCGGGGGTCCCGGCCCCTCCTCCCTCAGACCCGGGGGTCCCGGCCCCTCCTCCCTCAGACCCGGGAGACTAGGCCCCTCCTCCCCCA
>NW_006922352.1:136124-137178 GCF_000298275.1 Orycteropus afer afer
AGAGTGGGCCACAGGGCTACTCCATCCCAGTTAAGCCTGGGCTCTGGCTTCTAGACATTGTGAGCTTTTGACTGGCAGCTAGAATCAGGATTCTAGATTGAATCTAGATACTGGTGAGTCTTTTCAGTTTTAGGGTAGGCTGAAGGATCTTTGTTGAGCTCTGCATTATGGCTTGAGTCTGGGTTCTACATATCGGCTTGAGCTTTAAGTTTTAGGGTAAGCTGAAGAGTCTATACTGAACAGTGGGTTATGATGGCCTGGACCCTAGATTCTAGACCGATGAGAGCTCCAGTTTCTAGGTTGAGCTCCGGGTTCTAGATTAAGCTCCAGTTCACGACCTGGGTTCTAGACACTGCTTGGAGCTCTGTGCTGCTTCTAGGCTCAGGGTTTGAAACATTGGTCTGAGCTCTTGATTCTAAGCTAGGCTCTATTTCAGACTGAATCCCAAATTATGGTCTCAACTCCTGGCTCTAGACTCAGATCTGAGCTCTCGATTCCAGCTCGGGCTCTGGATTACAGGCAGAGCTGCAGGTAATGGCTTGGATCCAAGGTTCCAAATGATGATCTGCGCCTGGGAATTGTGTTCTAGACACTAGGATGAAACTTGGACTCCAGGTTCTAGATTGAACTTCAGGTTAAGGTGTTAGATATGGGTATATAGTCACTGGGTGAATTCTGGGCTCTAGTCTGGTCTTTGCCTTCTAGGCTGGGGTCTGAATCTTAGGTTTAGGTATAGAATTTGGGATGGGATGTGGATTCTATAAAGGGCTTCAGATTATAGTGTGCATTCTGAGTTTTAGACACTGAGTTCTGCGCTGTTCAAATAGGGCGGTAGATTTGACTCTGAATTAAGTCTTGGGTGTAGAATGGCTAAAAGCTCTAGCTTCTGTTTTAAGCTCTGAGCTGTATGTTCCAGCAGGGTCTCCCAACACATTCAAGAAGCTCCCTGCCCCTTTTGGATCCATGGCTGATGGCAGGTTCCGAGAAGGGTTCCAGGTTCCTGATCATAGACTGTGCCCTGAATCCAACTAGCAATCCATTGTTGTTCTGTGCC
>NW_006922352.1:138297-139980 GCF_000298275.1 Orycteropus afer afer
AGGGGCCCTCCCCAGCAACCCCCTTCACCATCACTTCTGAAAAGGTCCATCTTTTTCATATTAGCTCTTCTCTAACACAGTCGGGAGGTGCCCGGTGTCTCTCCTTTCCAGTGTGACCCACGCAGGACCCCAGGATTCTCTACAATCCCTTGTATGTTTCTCCTCACCAGTTGGCTTCTATGACCTCCCCCTAATCGTGATAAACCCCACAATTCAGAACTTAGGTCCCCACTACCCTCCTCACCCGTGATCCCCACACTACTCCCTTCTCATCTTCACCATCCCACCCAGGAACCTCCCAGTTCCCCAGGGACGCCACACCCTACCTCCAGCCCCCTACTCTCTTACCTACAGCCAAGATTTGGAGTGTTGTCAGCAGGAAGAACATTCTGGAAGATGGAGGACAGGTTCTGGAAAATGCTGAGAGAAAGGAAGAGAGGGAGACGTTGCACAAAAATCAGGCTGAGAGACAGAGGTAGCCAAGAGGCACCTACACCAAGACCTTCAGAGACATGGAGACAGGGAAAGTGGGGGGGAGAGAGAGACAGAGAGACAGAGAGAGAGGGAGGGAGAGAGACACACACAGAGAGAGAGGAGATACCAGGAGGGCAGGGCCCAGGGGGGCTCCTTGGTGACAAAAAGAGATAGTGAGCAAAGCTGAGGTCCCACCTGCCTTGGTACGTGGAGGAAATGGGAGTGATGGGAGTGGTGTCTCTTCTCTAGCCATGCGGAGGCCTTTTATCCCTGGTCTGGGCAGCTGGCCCTGTCCTCCGCCCTTCCCTTGACTTTTTTAATTGCAGAGTTCCCATTCCAGGGCTCCCTGGTCCCATCCCCTCCCTCCCCTCTCTGGCCAGAGAAGCAACCACAATTGTTAAGGAGAACACGCCCGGTGAAGATGTTATAATCCGAGAGGAATCCAGAGAGAGAGGGACCCCAGGAAAGAGTGGGCAGGGGAGGGTTCCCAGTCAATGGTGGTAGATTTGTGACATTATGGGAAAGGGGGGTACTTAGAGGAAGGTGCTGGTGGGGGCTGAGAGGGGGGCACAGAAGCCTACAGAGGGGGACAGGGGAGGAGAGAGACTGAGGAAGTCACTGGGTTGGCTAAGATCGGGGCTGAATGTTCTAGATTGAACATTAGAGGATGAGGAGGGAGGTGGATGTAGGTGGGGAAGTGGAGGAGGTGGAGGGAGGAAAAATAGGCCAGAGGAAGAGGAAGTCAGGGACTGAAGGCCTGGAGAGATGAGTGTGGTGAGCTGGAGGGAGGAGAGACAGACAGACACAGAGACAGACACAGAGACACACGAGGTGGAGATGCCCCTCCGCCCACCCACACAGGGCGTCCGCACTGAGGCTGGAAGATGGTGATGGAAAGGGATGGTGGTGCCATGGTGAAAGGGGAGAAGGAAGATACAGCCAAGACCAAGAGGTGGAGGCAGGAGACCCCGACACCGGGCAGCCTTGTCTTCTGGGCTTTCTCGTTTTGTGGTCCTCAGGGTCCTGAGTGGTGGGGGAGCAGGGCTCTGGCGCCGAGGAAGGGGGTCATTGTGAGAGCTCTGTTCCTCAACTCAGCCTCTGCGAAGGAGGTGGGGGGCGAGCGGGGCAAGACTGAGTAAGAGATGGGGAGCCACAGAGGGGGGGTGACAGAGGGCCAGATGGAAGGTACCAGAGACCCAGAGAGAGGGG
>NW_006922352.1:150367-151613 GCF_000298275.1 Orycteropus afer afer
CCTTCCTTCCGAGGAGTGGCTGGTGGGTTTGAACCACCAGCCGTCTGGTTAGCAGGCAAGTGTCTTAGGCACTATGCTACCAGACTCCCAAAGAGCTCCCAAGAAGGGGAGCTAACTTGCTTAAAGTCACACAGCTGCTCAGTACCGGAGGCAGGACACAAGCCCCAGGACGGTCTGGATCTACCATCCATGCTCTTACAGCTTCTCCGTGTTGTGTGCCAACCCTTTTATTTGTCTGTGTCCCAACAACACAAGTGCCATTCCTACGTGACTTGTGCGTCCCACAGCACTTCAAAGCCCTTTGCGTGAATGAAGCCATCACAGCCTTCCAATGGTCCCGTGACAAGGTAATCCTCACCGCACAGATGACAAAGCTAACACACAGCAGTAAGTCACGTCTCCAAGGTTACACAACATGTGCTGGTGGTGCCATGCACTTGAACCCGGGCGGCGAGCTCTTAGCAACCACAGGAAGTGAAATGCCTGGGAACAGAGCAGCTGATGTTGCAACCGTCAGGTGGTGGGATTAGCTCCAAACAGGAGCAAAGAGGCCTCCTCCATTGTCCCAGGAAGGAAGGAGGAAAGGGTGGGGGAGGTTTCAGGTGGGGTGTGGATTGGGTGGCAGGAAGCTTTGGGAGGGCCTGCCGGATGCCTCCATTTTCCTCAGGGGAGATGGAGGCCAGCTCGTGTCAAGGGGCATCTGGGCAGGTGGGGTTGGGAGGCTGAGGGTGGAGAAGGCGCTCAGGTGAAGTTAAAACAAAAAAAAACAAACTCACTGCCATGGAGTCAATTCTGACTCAGAGCAACCCTAGTGGGTTTTGAGGCTGTAAATCTTTATAGAAGTAGATCATCCCATCTTCCTTCCACAGAGGACCTGGTGGATTTGAACCACTCACCCTTTGGTTAGTGACATATGCCTTATCCACTATGCCACCAGAGCTCCTTCAGGTAAAGTTGGTGACCATGAATTTAAAGAGACATCATCTCTGCAGTTGGATTACACACACAGAGACACACAAACTACTGCTGTAAGGAGCTCTGGTGGTGCAGAAGTTAAAGCACTTGGCTTCTAACCCCAAAGTTCAGCAGGTCTAACCTACCAGCTGCTCCGTGGGAGAAAGATGAGGCAGTCCACCTCTGTAAAGACTGACAGCCTTGGAGACCCTGTGGGGCAGTTCCACTCTGTCCTCTAGGGGCGCTGTGGGTCAGAATGGACTCCACGGCAGTGGGTGTGGTTTGGGCTTTG